>NC_056734.1:1010080436-1010177936 GCF_019279795.1 Protopterus annectens | reverse complement strand
GTCCTGTCCTGGACCAGTCTACCCTAAACACCTTTTTGGTTATCCCAAAATTCAAAATGCTAAATATCAGCTGCTTCCCATGCTAGGGAAAAATGCCTGGTTGGCAACACTGGACTTAATGGGATGAGCAGGTAAGCTTCGTTTAAGGGAATCTTGCAGAAAATACCTACTTTTCAGAGCAGGCTACATGCAGGCTACATGCACTATCGGATGTTCATCGTGCATACAGCTGCAGTCATAACAGATGGGTTTTCCTGCAGTCAGGCGGGTCTTCGGTCGGCCGATTTCCAAAGTCTAGGTCCGGCGTCTGTTGTCAACACCTCTTCTTCACTGACGTCAGTGCGACGGGTATAAAAGAACCAGCCGACACCATTTTCTTCAGTCTTTCTTGCTGCGCGGTGCCCGAAGCAGAAGCAGTTCGCAAGTGTCGGTCGGCCAGCTCCTGAGATTACGAATACTTTGCAACCGAAGTATTCTTGAAAGCCAAGTACCCCGTTGGGGAAACTTTTCTTGCCTCAGACCGATGTCAGACAAAGTTAATAATTGTATTTCATGTGGGAAGCAACTACCGCATAAGGATTTTCATTCCCTCTGCATTCCTTGTTTAGGCCCAGACCACGACGTCTCGGCCTGTTGTTTTTGTGCTACATTCAACAGACGCACCATTAAGCGTCAGGCGGAGTTTGCCTAACATTATTTTGGCAATAAATTTAATTACATTATGTCGTCGGATACTCTGATTCCAGTTTTGAGTAAAAGACGCAAAGATAAGGACCGACATACGAGGTCCGTGGCTTCTACAGACACCACGCCAAAGCAGACTACAGGTGGTGCGGTTCTCAGTGAGGCGCCTACGCAGCCCCTGACTACCGACGATACTTCATTGGCGGTGTCTACTGTACCAGAGGTCGCAGGCTCTTTTGCCCACACTCCGACTACCGATACCGAAGCCACTCTTGGCGGTGAAACAGGTCTGCCACCTCTCAAGGTGTTTTCAGGCCTTCCTCTTATTCCATCAAGGCTTTCACTAAGTCTAAAGCAGCCATGCATACTAAGAGACAAGCTGCACAGGGCCCTTCTCAAGGCCCCATGCCTAAAAAGCAGATGCTGAAATTGACTGAGGATTTGATTACTCTTATCAGGGGTTCCCAACCCCCCCCCGGACAAAAGGCCCAAAGTGGATGATGACCAGGAACATTTACACTCCCCTTTTGAAGATTCTGATGCAGAGGAGTCCATTCCCTCTCTCTCTCTCTCTCCCTGAGAATTACTCTTTTGGGGAAACCTTGCATACCTTGAGGGAACACTTCCACTGGGAAGGCCAAGAGTACTCAGACTCCAAGAAAAGGCTTGGGGATTTTCTCTTGCTCCCTCAGCACAGGCCTCTGGCTATACCTCCTGTCTTAGACATTCTAGATGTGTATTCAGAGGCCTCCCTTAACCCAGACTCTTTACGTCCAGCCCCAGTCAAGCCTGACGGGTATTACCGGGTTCCTGACTCACACCAATTCCTATACAAAAGCCATGCGGCTGACCCAGAAACTGTCTCACAGGGCCCCAAGGGAATTAAGGCCTCCACTGCTAAAAATCCATTACCTTCAGAAAGAGATTCCAGAGCTATAGAAAGGTGGGGGGAAAAGATATACACCTCGGCCACCTTAACCATGAGGGCATTAAACTTGCCAGTTCCATATGTTAAAGTACCAACAGTTTCTGTTATCACAGTTGAGAAGCAAAATGTCACAACCTGAACAACCAGACTTGAAGGAGTTGCAGGATTTGATGCATAGTGCAGAACAAGTGGGTAAACATACCTTGCAATGTGGTTTTCATGCTTTAGAGGCCTCATGTAGAGCTGCTGTTACAGGATCAGTCATACGTAGACATGCCTGGCTCAAGGAGCAAACCTTACCAGATCATGTCAAAGCTAAATTACTAGATGCCCCTCTGCAAAAAGATGTATTATTTGGTGTTAAAGCTGAGGAGGTATTAAAGAGAATGGAGGAAAAGGCTAAATCAGTGCGAACAGTGAAAGATTTCCTACAGGTACAACCTCCACGTTTCAGTAGAAATTGGTACAACCTTCACGTTTCAGTAGAGGTAGATAACAGGCGCCCGAGGGGCAGAGGGCAATCTCAAGGATCGTTTAGAGGCAGACAATGGCAAGCTCCTACACAAAGAGGTGGTGAGGGTAGTTCACAGCCATTCAGAAAGCAGACCCAATGACTTTCCCCTTTGCATGCCAAGCAAGGCTCAAATGGCAGCACCTTTAGGCGGAAAACTGGCATTATTTTCAAAAAATTGGCATATTGTCACAAAAGACAATTGGATCCTGGACATTATAAACAGAGGCTACAGATTCCATTTTCACACCCTTCCAAAAATGAGAGGCATGCCAAACCTGCCACACAATCAAAGGGCAGAGGCACAAAAACAAATTTCAGATCTCATGGACATGAAAGCTATTCATCAGGTACCGACACAAGAACAAGGTCAAGGTTTTTACTCCAGATTATTCCTGGTACCAAGGAAGGGAAAAGATTGGAGACCTATTTTGGACCTATCCATCCTAAACACATTTTTACTCGTGCCAAAATTCAAGATGCTCACATTACAGCAGCTTCTTCTCATGCTGGGCAAGGGGTCTTGGCTGGTAACATTGGACCTCAAGGAGGCATACCTGCATGTCCCAATCAGACAAGATTGCAGAAGATACCTCGGATTTCTTGCAGGTTCAACCCATTATCAATTCTCTGCATTGCCCTTTGGCTTATCTACTGCGCCCAGAGTATTCACGAAATGCCTGGCATCAGTAATTGCCTACTGCAGACTTCAAGGGATACAAATATACCCATGTTCGGACGACTGCCTGATCCAAGCGGACAGCAAGCACATACTTCTGAAACATCTGGCTTTTGTAATAATGTTGAATTCTCTGGGGTACACAGTCAACAAAAAGAAATCAAGGCTAATACCCTCAAAAAAATAATTTTCCTGGGTGCCAACTTGGACATAAACACCCAGATGGCTTACCTCACGCCATAGAAACAGGGGCAACTAACTCAATAATTCAGAAAACTAGCAAATTTCACCAGGCTGACTGCAAGGAAAATCCTGCAGGCTCTGGGATTCATGGTATCTTGCATCCTACTAATCCCATGTGCAAAGCTGCATATGAGGAAACTTCAGTTGTACCTGAAAAACCTATGGTCTCAACACAGCCACAGTTTGGAAACAATAATACCACTTATTCCTTTTCTTCAAAGTGAATTTCTGTGGTGGGCTCAAACATGCCAAAGAAACACAGGTCTCCCATTCTGCAAGCCTCAAGCAAATCAAGTCATCACAACAGACTCCTCGGACTACGCCTGGGGGGCGCACATGACAGGTGCATTCAGGGCAAATGGTCCCAAAAAGAAAAGCACCTACACATCAATCAAGAGGAAATGCTAGCAGTAATAAATGCTATTATAGCTTTCAAAGACCTTCTGCATCCAGGTCAACTATTGATGAGGACAGACAACACCACAGTAATGTGGTATATAAACAAACAGGGAGGAACCCATTCATACCCCCTATGCAGGCTGGCCATGTCTCTTTGGAACATGGCTATGAAATTACAAATCTAACTTCAAGCACAGTACTTGCCAGGCAAGGAAAACACGCTGGCAGACGACCTAAGCAGAAATATGACAGATCCACATGAATGGAAGTTGCATCCTCAAGTTTTTACAGAGATAATTCAAGCATGGGGAAGGCCAGACATAGATCTCTTTGCCTCCCCCAAAAATCACCAATTGACAAAATTCTGCTCAAGGGCTTTTCATCCACAGGCCTGGAAAGTGGACTCACTCTTTCAGTTGGACAACAATGACAGTTTATGCCTTTCCACCTCTTCCTCTGCTGCCCAAAGTTCTATTAAAAAACAGAGCAGACAGACCAAAGATGATTCTCATTGCTCCAGACTGGCCAAGACAACACTGGTACCCACTCCTGAGGAGCCTGACGCATTCGCCACCATGGACCCTACCTCTAATGCCTCTTCTGACTCAGCACAGCTTCAAAACTCTTCACAGTCAGCTGTAAACACTCAGTCTGGCCGCATGGAAGATTCCTTAACTTCACAACAGACCCTACTCTCCAAGGAGGTGCAGGATGTCATTTTGGAGGCCAGAAGGCCTTCTACTAGAAAAGCTTACTCCGCAAAATGGAAACGGTTTTGTGCCTGGAATCTGAAAAAGGGCCAGAATCCTGGAATACTGAATTTACCTCAAATATTACAGTATCTAGCTGAGCTGCTAAGCAGTGGACTTTCATTCTCCTCCATCAAAATCCATGCCTCAGCCATTTCTGCAGAATACAACACTGATCCTCCTTTATTCTCTCACCCCCTCTTAAGACAGTTCCTCAGAGGGGCTAAGAGTATAAAACCCCCAAGGAAACAACCAATACTTGCTTGGGACCTCAATTTCATTTTAGAAAAACTGGCCTTGCCTCCTTTTGAGCCAGCTGCCTCAAAGAATTGCAATATTTGTCCTGGAAAACAGTCTTCCTTCTGGCTATCACCTCAGCTCGCAGGATATCGGAACTACAAGCCCTCGTTGCTGTGCAGCCTTTCATCATTTTCCATCAGGACAGAGTTTCCTTGCGAACCATTCCGTCCTTTATGCCAAAGGTGGTATCCAGGGTAGGTTTGAATCGGGCTATCCCCTTACCTACCTTTTACCCTAATCCTCAAAACAAAGGGGAGAGACTACTATATTCCTTGGACATCCACAGACAGCTGCGTTATTATTTGGACAGAACAAAGCCTTTCAGAAAATCCGAACTCTTTGTTTACTATGCTACAGGAGCTCAAGGGAAGCCAATTTCCATACAGACAATCTCAAAATGGATAGCCCAGTGCATACGCTTTTGTTACTCTTTTCATGGTAAAACTGTACCTGCAGGCATCAGATCTCACTCCACAAGGGCCACAGCTACCTCTGCAGCTTTCCTCCGAGGGGTTCCTACCAAAGATATTTTGGAAACAGCCACTTGCAGTTCTGTGCATACCTTCAAGCACCATCACCTACTATTATACTCCAAAACTAGAGCAGGCTTTGCCACAGCAGTCTTGCAGGGCATCCTGACTCCTCCTAGTTCCGCCTAGTGCCTACCACCCCTTTTTTAGCTTTGGGATTCTACCCATCTGTTATGACTGCAGCTGTATGCACGATGAACATAGTACAGATGTTTATCGTGCATACAGCTGCAGTAATCACATATGGGTTCTCTGCCATCAGGCGGGTCCTCAGTCGACCGAATTCCAAAGTCTTGGTCCGGCGTCGGTTGTTGTCGCCTTCTTCCCTGACATCAGTGCGACAGGGGTATATAAGTCACAGCCGACTCCATATTCTCCAGTCTTTTTTGCCGCGCGGTGCCCGAAGCAGAAGCAGTTCACAAGTGCCGGTTGGCCAGCTCCTGAATTTACGAAAAATTGGAAACCGAAGTCTTCTTTAAAGCTAAGTACCCCGTTGGGGAAACTTTTCTTGCCTCAGACCGATGTCAGACAGTTAACAATTGTATTTCTTGTGGGAAGCAAATACCGCATAAGGATTTCCATTCCCTTTGCATACCTTGTTTAGGCCCAGACCACGACGTCTTGGGCTGTCGCTTCTGTGCGACTTTCAATAAACGCACTATTAAGCGTCGGGCGGAGTTCGCCCAACATTATTTTGGGTAAAGCCTTTGATTATAAAATGTCGTCTGATACTCAGACTACCGTTTTGTCCAAAAAACGCAAGGACAAAGACCGACACGCGGTCTCCACCGACACCAAGCCAAAGCCGGCTACACGTAGTCCGGTTCTCAGCGAGACGCCTATGCAGTCCCTGACTACAGACTACACTTCCTTGGAGGTGTCTTCTGTACCAGAGACCACTGGTACCTCGGCCCTTACTCAGACTATAACCACCGAAACCACAGTGAGTGTTGAGCCTCCTAATGTGGACAGGTCCACTTCCACCCAGGGTGTATTTAGACCCTCTTCTTCCTTTTCTATTAAGGCCTTCAAGTCCAAATCAGCCATGCATCCCAAAAGGCCTGTTGCACAGGGCCCATCCCCAGGCCCCATGCCTAAAAAGCAGATGCTTAAAATGGCTGAGGATTTAATTTCCTATATCAGGGGTTCCCAACCCCCTCCAGACAAGAGACCCAGAGTGGAGGAAGACTCTCCCTCTTCTGAACAGGGCTCCATTTTCTCAGAACATTCTGATGTGGAGGAACACTCGTATTCCCCTTATGAAGATTCTGATGCAGAACAGTCCATTCCTTTTGTATCTCCCCCAGAGGATTTTTCTTTTGGGGAAACCTTGCACACCTCGAGGGAGCATTTCCATTGGGAAGGCCAAGACTTTTCTGATTCCAAGAAAAGGCTTAGGGAATTTCTTTTGTTACCTCAACACAGACCTCTGGCTATACCTCCTGTCCTGGACATACTTGATGATGTTTACTCGGAGGCTTGTCTTAATCCGGATTTCCTGCCTCCTGCACCAGTCAAACCTGATAGGTACTACAGAGTCCCTAACGCTCACCAATTTCTTTTCAAAAGCCATAATGCTGACCCTGAAAATCATTTCTCAAGGCCCCAAGGGAATGAAGGCCTCTACTGCCAAGAATCCACTACCTTCTGAAAGAGAATCTAGATCCTTAGAAAGGTGCCTGCCACCCTAGCCATGAGGGCCTTAAATTGTCAGTTCCATATGCTTAAATATCAGCAGTTTGTTGTCACAATTAAGAAACAAAATGTCTCAACCTGAACAACCAGATTTGAAGGAATTGCAGGATATGATGCATAGTGCAGAACAAGTGGGTAAACACACCTTACAATGTGAATGTAGACCTATGGAAACCAATGCTCGTACTCGGGATGTAGTCCAAAAAAGCTTTATTCCATAAAAAGCAAATCGAAGAAAAACTAATAGCTGGTTAAGCGCTTTCAACTGGCAACCCAGTCTTCTTCAGAACATGTTACAAAGCACTTACAAAGCTTTTAAAGTATCCCAATGAATTCATTTTCAAGAAAGCCCGCCTAAAATTTTAAAGGTACACTATCCATTTCACTAAAATTGAGAACCTTCGTAAATACATGACGTAATCCCATGGACTATGTAAGTAATAAGAACAACCAAAGCATGTTGATGTCCTTCAAGGATGCATCTACAGTCCTTACAAATGGGTTGTCCTGTCGTCAGGCAGCCCTTCGGTCGGCCGGATTCCAAAGTCTGGGTCTGGCCTCGGCTGGTGTCGCACTTCACCCGACGTCATAGCTGTAGTTCTTCGGGTATAAAGGCATCAGCCGACGCCATTTTCCTCAGTCTTTCTTGCCGCGTGGCGCCCGAAGCAGAAGCTGTTCGCAAGTGCCGGTCGGTCAGATCCAGAGATTACTACTACCGAATACTACTTCGAAGACTTCTAAAAAGCTAAGTACCCCGTTGGGGACTCTTTCTTGCCTCAGCTGATGTCAGAAAAAGTGAATAACTGTTTAACTTGTGGGAAACAAATACCTCATAAAGATTTCCACTCTTACTGCTTACCTTGTTTAGGCCCAGACCACAACGTAGCAGCTTGTTTAGCCTGTGCTTCTTTCAACCGACGAACGCTTAGGCGTCGGTTGGAGTTTGCTGAACAGTTTTCCGGCTCAGATTTTGCGTACATAATGCCGTCGGATCCTCCGACTACTCAAATTGTTAAGAAACGCAAAGAGAAACCGAGCAAACTGTTCAAGCTTAGCCGAATCCATGACTACTACCGAGGCCCCTTCTACCCTAGTTGAATCGGCCTCTGAAGTTTTACTTACTACTGTGGTTTCACAAGAATTATCGGACACCATCCCTTTGGGTGTTTCTACCCCAGCACATGGTGCTGCTAGGCCTCCTGCAGCCATGTCTATAAAGGCGTTTGCCAGGGCTAAAGCAGCCAAAACTTCTAAGTCTGTGCCTGTTAAGCCCCCCTCTCACAGGCCCAATTCCAGTTCCCAAATGCTTACTCTGGCAGAGGATCTCATCTCTTTAATAAGGGGATCCCAATCTCACCCAGACAGGGCCTCTCAACCTCCAGAAAATAGACCTAGAGCAGAGCCCCCTGAGCCAGTGTCCTCAGATGACTCTTCTGATAGACAATACAGACCATCCAGAGGCTCCTTTTTCTACTTATAAAGATTCTGATGCTGAAGAATAGATTCTTTCTGCCTCTCCACCAGAGGAATTTTCCTTTGGGGAAACTTTACATGCCATGAGAGAGCAATTCCAATGGCAGGGACAAGATTTCTCAGATTCAAGAAAAAGGCTTAGGACCTTTTTACACTTACCGCAACATAGGCCTTTAGCTATACCTCCAGTTCTTCCTGTTGTGGATGATGCATTTACTGATGCTTGCACTGCTCCTGATACTTTACCTCCAGCCCCTGCTAAGCCCGATAGGTTCTACAGGGTCCCGGGCACTCATCACCATTTATACAAGGCTCCTTTTGCAGATCCTGAGACTATCTCCCAGGGGCCTAAGGCAGTAGCTTCGACCTCAGCAAAAAACCCTCTCCCTTCTGAAAGGGAATCCAGGTCCTTAGAGAGATGGGGTAAAAAAGTATACACCTCTGCTACTCTCTCAGCTAGAGCTTTGAACTGTCAGTTTCATATGATCCAATACCAAGAGTTTATGCTTGATCACTTAACTAAGAAACTGTCTTCTGATGATTCCTTAGATAAGAAATATGTTCTAGAAATGGTGAATAACATTCAGCAGGTTAGTAACCATTCCTTAAAATGTGGCTATGATGCACTGGAGGCTTCATTTAGATCAGCCATGACTGGCACAGTTATAAGAAGGCATGCATGGTTGAAAGAACAGGCCTTGCCGGATCATGTTAAAGCAAAGCTATTAGATGCTCCTATGGATAAGGTCAGTCTATTTGGTTCTCCTGCCCAACAGGTACTGAAGAAAATGGAAGAGAAGGCAAAATCTGTACAAACAGTGAAAGATTTCTTACAGGTTCAGCCCCCAAGGTTTAGCAGGAACTGGCCTTCCAAAAATTGGTCCTTTCCAGACTCCTCTAAAACTCAGAGAGGCAGGAATAGGCGTTCAAGAGGCAGAAATCAATCCAGAGGTGGTGCCTACAGGGGACGCCAGTGGCAAGGCAACAACCAGAGGCACAGACACAACCACTACCACTGCAACAGGACAATCACAGTGACTTGGCTCTGACTCCGCCTACCAGGGAACAAATAGCAGCACCCTTAGGTGGAAAGTTAGCCTTATTTTCAAAAAACTGGCACTATATCACAAGAGACAAGTGGATTTTGCAAACTATAGACCAAGGCTGCAGGTTTCATTTCCACACTTTACCAGTAAAAAGAGGAATGCCAAACCTACCACCAAATCAAAAGACAGAAGCTCTAAAACAAATAGCTCAATTAGCAAAGATGAGAGCTGTGGAAAGGGTACCACCTACAGAACAAGGCAAGGGATTTTACTCCAGACTCTTCCTGGTACCAAGAAAAGAGAAAAATTGTTGGAGGCCTATTCTCGACCTGTCCGCTTTAAACACATTCATCATTGTTTCAAAATTCAAAATGCTGACCCTACAGCAACTTCTTCCCATGCTGAGCAAGGTAATATTGGCTGGTAACTCTAGATCTCAAGGAGGCATACCTGCACGTCCCCATACGACCAAATTGCAGAAGATACCTCAGATTTCTTGCAGGATCAGAGCATTATCAATTCTCAGCATTGCCCTTTGGCTTATCTACTGCGCCCAGAGTGTTCACGAAATGCCTGGCATCAGTAATCGCTCACTGCAGGCTTCAGGGAATCCAAATTTATCCATACCTGGACGACTGCCTGATACAAGCGGACAACAAAAACAAGCTGACACAAGACTTAGAGTCATTTGCTTACTACAAGCCCTGGGGGATACACAGTCAATTTAAAAAAGTCAAGACTGATACCATCCCAAACTATAACCTTCTTGGGTGCAGAGTTGGACACAGTAAAACAGATGGCATTCCTAACTGCAGAAAAACAAGAACAACTTCCTCTTTACTTCTTGGCATTAACAAAGCAGAACAAACTAACAGCAAGGAAAGTACTGCAGGCCTTGGGCTTCATGGCATCCTGCATAATCCTGGTCCCCCATGCCAGACTGCATATGAGAAAGCTACAGTGGTACCTAAAGAATTTATGGTCTCAACACAGGCACAGCTTAGAAACCGAAATACCACTAGTCCCATGCCTGAAACAAGAGTTCCTATGGTGGGCTCAGGCATGCCAGTCAAACCCAGGTTTGTCCTTCCACAGCATTCAACCAAGCCAAACCATCACAACGGACGCCTCAGACCTCGGTTGGGGGGCCCACATGCTGGACAAGTGCATACAAGGCTTATGGACTCCAGATCAGCTGCACCTGCACATAAATCAAAAAGAAATGCTGGCAGTAAAACTAGCAATCCAGAATTTCAGACCATTCCTCCAAGAAGGCCAATTGATAAGGACAGACAACACCACAGCCATGTGGTACATCAACAAACAGGGAGGCACTCCATTCATACCCTCTATGCCGAATGGCTCTGGACCTATGGAATATGGCTCTGAGTTACAACATTCAGTTACAGGCAATATTTGTACCGGGAAAAGAAAACATCCTAGCAGACATGTTAAGCAGCGCTACCTTGGATGCTCACGAATGGATGCTACACCCGGACATCTTCAAGGCCATCACAAAGAAATGGGGACTGCCACAAATAGACCTATTCGCATCCCCACTCAATCACCAGCTCAAGAAATTCTGCACAAGGACATACCACCCACTTGCTTGGAAGGTGGACTCTCTATCCTTCAGTTGGAAAGGCCTGACAGCATATGCATTTCCACCTCTTCCTTTGATGCACAAGGTACTACTGAAAATCAGAGGGACGTCCAAGGATAATTCTGATGGCTCCAGATTGGCCAAGACAACATTGGTATCCATTACTGAGGAGCATGTCTCGGGGGAAAACGTGGACACAACCCTGATTCCTTTGATGTTAACTCAGAGCGACTACAACATCCTGCATCCAAACCTGAAAACTCTGCAACTGACTGCCTGGAACATTACATAAGAGCAACTAACCCAGATTTATCCCAAAGGGTTAAAGACATTATCCTTGAGGCCCGCAGACCTTCAACAAGAAGGAACTATGCAGGAAAATGGAAAAGGTTTCTCATTTGGAGTACTGAAAGGGGGAAAGATGTGTCAAAGGTAGACATTGCCAACATCCTGGAGTATTTGGCAGAGCTTCTCCATACAGGCCTGTCCTATTCCTCCATCAAGATGCATGCATCAGCTATTTCTGCAGAATACAGCTTGATCCCCTGTCTTTTCACATCCTCTACTCAGGCAGTTTCTGAGAGGAATTAAGAATGTAAAACCTCCTAGGAAACCACCATTACCAGCATGGGACTTGAACTTTGTGCTAGAAAACTTGACACTCCCCCCTTTCGAACCAGCAGCAACAGCAGATCTTCAACACCTATCCTGGAAAACTGCTTTCCTGCTGGCAATTACTTCAGCAAGAAGGGTTTGAACTACAGGCTTTAATGGCAGTACAACCCTTCCTAATCTTCCATCAAGATAGTGTCCATGAGAACTAATCCTACATTTATGCCTAAGGTGGTATCCAGAGTGTCTCTAAACCAGGCAATCCACCTACCTACCTTCTTTCCCTATCCACAGTACAGGGGGGAAAAGACTGCTGCATGCCTTGGATGTACATAGACAGTTGCGCTACTACCTGGACAGTACCAAGGGCGATAGAAAACTGACCAGCTTCTGGAAGCATATGCAACAGGGAGGGAAGGAAAAGCAAATGTGAAACAGACAATCTCCAAGTGGATAGGAAATTGCATTAGATTCTGTTACTCCTACCATGGAAAGCAAATTCCACAGAACATAAGGCCTCATTCTACAAGGGCTACAGCCACTACCACAGCTTTCTTACGAGGAGTGGCTACCAAGGACATTATAGAGGCTGCTACTTGGACCTCCGTGCATACATTTGCCAAGCATTATAACTTACCTCTATACTCTAGATCCCGAGCAGGGTTTGCCACTGCTGTTTTGCAAGGGATCCTAACTACACCATAATTTCTTCTTCCTCCTCCCCTAGTTTGGCTATGGTATTCTACCCATTTGTAAGGACTGCAGATGCATCCTTGAAGGACATAGTACAGTTTTGTACCTACCATAAATGTAGATGTCCGAACAGGATAGCATCTGCAGTCAGGATTACCCACCCTCCTTCCCCTCTGTGGTATTCCTAGGGTATTTGCCCACCTAATAGCTAGCTGGGGGGGGATTTCTTATGGTGTATTTGTTTGTATATATGTACATACATGCTTATTTTTTGTGTTTGCCTTCTACCTTTTGGAAACATTGGCATTTATCCAAAAATTTAGCTATCCAGGAGGGCAACTGGCATCTGGGGCAAGAAACACTGAGGAAAATGACGTCGGGTGAAGTGCGACACCAGCCGAGGCCAGACCCAGACTTTGGAATCCGGCCGACCGAAGGGCTGCCTGACGACAGGACAACCCATTTGTAAGGACTGCAGATGCTATCCTGTTCGGACATCTACATTTATGGTAGGTACAAAACTGTACTTTCTAAAATGACACTAATACAAAAAAGTCCATTAACAACAGTGAATGTTTGACATCTAAAGTGCTCCGACTATGTATAAAGCCATTATACTGTTAGATTCAAAATGTAATATATAATATACGTATATATCCTATCACTTTTTCTTAATTAAAAAAATAAAAAGAATATATCTTAAAAATACTTAGAATACAAAATTAATGTCATAAAATTGACATCCACTACATCTATACTTATCCTATGGAAAAATATATATGTATATGGCTCCAATCATATAATGGTAAACTCTAGAAATACTCATGTATTAGTAAATTGTCCTATACTAAAAATTATCCCTAGTCATAAACTGTTGCTGTTATGAGAGTATCAGAAAGGGTTTAATACTGACAAAGTCATTTAATCCAGGCTTCCTAGTGGCATCGGTGAGCATCTGCCACTTTCTAATGATGCCAGGATCATCTTCCAATTTCCTCCAAATGGGATACAGTTAACTTGATCAATAATGGCAAATCGGAAACTGTGTTCATCCCCTTTATCCAATATGTCTGTAAAGGGCGTTTTTAGTATCACGTTTTTGAATGCGATACAGATGTTCGTAGATACGTTTTTTCAGTTGTCTCTCCGTTTTGCCAATATAATATGCCTGGCAGGTAATGCAGGTAGCTAAATACACGACCTGTCTGGTATTACAATTAAGTATAGATGTAGTGGATGTCGTTTTTATGACATTAATTTTGTATTCTAAGTATTTTTAAGATATATTATTTTTATTTTTTTAATTAAGAAAAAGGGATAGGATGTATACGTATATTATATATTACATTTTGAATCTAACAGTATAATGGCTTTATACATAGTCGGAGCACTTTAGATGTCAAACATTCACTGTTGTTAATGGACTTTTTTGTATTGGTGTCATCTTTTAGAACAACATGTTTTGGTTGTTCTTATTACTTACATAGTCCATGGGATTATGTCATGTATTTACGAAGGTTCTCAATTTTAGTGAAATGGATAGTGTACCTTTAAAATTTTAGGCGGGCTTTCTTGAAAATGAATTCATTGGGATACTTTAAAAGCTTTGTAAGTGCTTTGTAACGTGTTCTGAAGAAGACTGGGTTGCCAGTTGAAAGCGCTTAACCAGCTATTAGTTTTTCTTCGATTTGCTTTTTATGGAATAAAGCTTTTTTGGACTACATCCCGAGTACGAGCATTGGTTTCCATAGGTCTACATTTATATTTTACTGGTTGGTGTGCTACTTTGTTGTTTTCAGACACCTTACAATGTGGTTATGATGCCTTAGAGGCCTCAAGTAGAGCTGCTGCTACAGGAGCAGTCATTCGTAGACATGCCTGGCTTAGGGAACAAAGCTTGCCTGATCATGTTAAAGCTAAACTACTAGATGCTCCTTTACAAAAGGATGTGCTATTTGGTACTAATGCTGATGAGATACTACGGAAAATGGAAGAAAAAGCTAAATCTATGCAAACTGTCAAGGCTTTTCTACAGGTACAGCCACCTCGTTGGCCTTCAAAAAACTGGTCCTTTCCAGCCACGGACAAGCCCCAAAGAGGTAGATACAGGCGCTCAAGGGGCAGAGGACAATCTCAAGGATCATATAGAGGCAGACAATGGCAAACTCAAGCACCAAGAGGTGGCGAAGACAGTGCACAACAATACAGAAAGCAACCCCAATGACTTCCTCCTTTTCATGCCAAGCAAATCTCAGCTGGCAGCCCCCTTGGGAGGAAAGCTGGCACTATTTTCAAGAAATTGGCAGATTATCACAACAGACAAATGGATCCTGGACATAAACAGAGGCTATAGATTTCATTTTCACACTCTTCCAAAAATGAGAGGCATGCCAAACCTGCCACACAATCAAAGGGCAGAGGCGCAAATACAAATTACAAAACTCATGGACATGAAAGCCATGCAAGAGGTTCCTACTCACGAACAAGGTCAAGGTTTTTATTCCAGACTTTTCCTGGTACCAAGAAAAGGAACCGACTGGAGACCCATTTTGGACATCCATCCTAAATACATTTCTACTCGTACCAAAATTCAAGATGCTCACATTACAGCAGCTTCTTCCCATGCTGGGCAAGGAGTTTTGGCTGGTAGCATTGGACCTCAAGGAGGCATACCTGCATGTCCCAATCAGACAAAGCTGCAGAAGATACCTCAGATTTCTTGCAGGTTCAATCCACTATCAATTCTCTGCATTGCCCTTTAGCTTATCTACTGCGCCCAGAGTATTCACGAAATGCCTGGCATCAGTAATTGCCTACTGCAGACTTCAAGGGATACAAATTTACCCTTATTTGGACGACTGCCTGATCCAAGCGGACAGCAAGCACACTCTTCTGGAACATCTGGCTTATGCAACACGGTTACTGAATTCTCTGGGATACACAATCAACAAAGAGAAATCCAGGCTGACACCATCTCAGAAAATAACTTTCCTGGGTGCCAACTTGGACACAAACACCCAGATGGCCTATCTTACGCCAGAAAAACAAGGGCAACTAACTCAGTACTTCAAAACACTAGCAAATTGTACCAGGCTTACTGCAAGGAAAATCCTGCAGGCTCTGGGCTTCATGGCATCTTGCATTCTTTTAATCCCATGTGCAAAGTTGCATATGAGAAAACTTCAATGGTACCTAAAAAGCCTATGGTCTCAACACAGCCACAATTTGGAAACAATAATACCAATAATTCCATGTTTGCAAAAGGAATTTCTATGGTGGGCCCAAGCATGTCAAGCAAACAGGCCTCCCATTCTGCAAGACTCAAGCAAATCAAGTCATCACAACAGACGCCTCAGATTACGCCCGGGGGGGCGCACATGACAGGCAGGTGCATTCAGGGCAAATGGTCCCAAATGGAAAAGCACCTTCACGTCAATCAAAAAGAAATGCTGGCAGTGATGAATGCAATTACAGCATTCAAGGACCTCCTGCATCCAGGACAATTATTGATTAGGAGGAACACATTCATATCCCCTGTGCAGACTAGCCATGACGCTTTGGAACTTGGCTCTAGAATGGCAAATCGAACTTCAAGCACAGTACTTGCCAGGTTTGGAAAACACGCTGGCAGACAATCTAAGCAGAAATATGACAGATCCACACGAATGGAAGCTGCATCCACAGGTGTTTACAAAGATGATCCAAGCATGGGGAAGGCCAGACATAGATCTCTTCGCCTCCCACAGGAACCATCAATTGGAAAAGTTTTGTTCAAGGACTTTTCATCCAAAGGCATGGAGGGTGGACGCCCTTTCATTCAGTTGGACAGCATGGACAGTGTACGCTTTCCCACCTCTGCCTCTTCTATCCAAGGTGCTCATGAAAGCAAGAGCAGACAGACCGAAGATGATACTGATTGCTCCAGACTGGCCAAGGCAACACTGGTACCCACTCCTAAGGAGCCCAACACATACTCCTCCCTGGCCTCTACCTCTAATGCCTCTTCTGCTGACTCAGCACAGCTACAAAACTCTTCAGTCAGCTAAAAACAATCAATCTTGCTGCATGGAAAATTCCTTAACACCACAGCAGACCCTACTCTCCAAAGAGGTGCAGGATGTCATTCTGGAGGCCAGAAGGCCATCTACTAGGAAGACTTACTTCGCAAAATGGAAACGGTTTTGCTCTTGGAATGTGAAAAAAGGCCAGGACCCTAGAAAACTGAATTTGCCTCGGGTATTACAGTATCTAGCTGAGCTGCTGAACAGTGGACTTTCATTTTCCTCCATAAAAATCCATGCCTCAGCCATTTCTGCAGAATTCAACACGGATCCACCGTTAATCTCTCACCCACTTTTAAGGCAATTCCTCAGAGGGGCTAAGAATATAAGACCACCAAGGAAACAACCAGTGCCAGCCTGGGATCTTAACTACATTCTAGAAAAATTAACATTGCCTCCCTTTGAACCAGCTGCCTCAACAGATTTGCAGTACTTGTCCTGGAAAACAGCTTTCCTTCTGGCCATTACCTCAGCTCGTAGGGTTTCGGAACTTCAAGCCCTCATGGCTGTGCAGCCCTTTCTTATCTTCCATCAGGACAGGGTTCCCCTTTGAACCAACCTGTCATTTATGCCTAAAGTGGTATCCAGGGTAGCTTTAAATCAAGCCATACACTTAGCTACCTTTTACCCCAATTCTCAAAACAAATGGGAAAGGCTGCTACATTCCTTAGACATCCATAGACGGCTATGTTACTATTTGGACAGAACAAAGCCTTTCAGGAAATCAGAACAGCTTTTTGTGTCTTATGCCATAGGAGCTCAAGGGAAGCCTGTTACCAAACAGACAGTCTCTAAATGGATAGGCCACTGCATACGTTTTTGTTACTCCTATCATGGGAAACCTGTCCCTGTAGGCATCAGACCACACTCCACCAGGGCCACAGCTACCTCCACAGCCTTCCTCAGAGGAGTTCCTACCAAAGATATCTTGGAGGCAGCCACTTGGAGTTCTGTACATACCTTCACAAGACACTACCACCTGCCTTTATATTCCAAAACTAGAGCAGGCTTTGCTACTGCTGTATTGCAGGGCATTCTGGCTCATCCCAGTTCTACCTAGTGCCTACCACCCTGTGCGTAGCTTTGGGATTCTACCCATATGTGATTACTGCAGCTGTATGCACGATGAACATAGTACAGTTTTGTACCTACCATAAATGTAGATGTTAGAGTGCTAATACAGCTGCAGTACAGGTTTCCCTCCCTCCTTCCCCTCTAGGTATAGGACTAGTGGCTAACACCTCCTCATACAACTTATTTTGGGTTATCCTCCTATGGTGTATTTGCTTGCAACTACTCTTTTTTGATAACATTGGATTGCTTGTATATATTTATATATAATTTATCTATTGCCTTCCTTTTGGGGGCACCTGACATCTGGGGCAAGAAAGACTGGAGAATATGGCGTCGGCTGTGACTTGTATACCCCTGTCGCACTGACGTCAGGGAAGAAGGCGACAACAACCGACGCCGGACCAAGACTTTGGAATTCGGCCGACCGAGGACCCGCATGACGGCAGAGAACCCATATGTGATTACTGCAGCTGTATTAGCACTCGAACATCTACATTTATGGTTGGTACAAACCTGTACTTTTTGTACCTACCATAAATGTAGATGTTCGAGTGCTAATACAGCTGCAGTCCAGGTTTCCCTCCCTCCTTCCCCTCTTGGGACAGGCCTATTGGCTAACACCTCCTCATACAACCTGATTGGGGTATTCATTTGTGGTGTATTTGCTTGCAACTGCTGTTTTTTGATTATATTGCATTGCATTATTACATAAATTTATGTATTGCCTTCCTTCTGGGGGCACCTGACATCTGGGGCAAGAAAAACTGATGAAAATGGCGTTAGCTGGTTCTTTTGTACCCCTGATGTTCTTCGTGTTTCACTGTTGCAGTCATAACTGTAGGGTGCTCCTGCCGGCAGGCAGCCCGAGGTCGGCCAGAATCCCAAAGTCTGGGTCCGGCGTCGGCTGTATAAGCTAGTACCCTGACGTCAGTACGCTTTGGTACGTAGCCCTCAGCCGACGCCATCTTCTCCAGTCTTTCTTGCCGTGCGGTGGAAAGCAGCTCGCAAGTCGTTGGTTGGCGATTTTCGAACAGCGTATTTGGTTGTTGTCGGTCCGAAGTTCTTACTTCTCTTCTCAAAGCTAAGTACCCGTTAGAATCTTTTTCTTGTTCCTCCGATGTCAGAAAATGTTAATAATTGTATAGCGTGTGGGAAACAATACCTCATAAAGATTTCCACTCTTACTGTCTACCTTGCTTAGGCCCTGACCACGACGTTTCTTGTTGTCGGTTCTGTGCCAGGTTCAACTCTCGTACTATCAAGCGCAGGTACGATTGGGCTTTAAATTATTTTGGCAGACGCTTCAATTATAGAATGTCGTCGGACACTACCGGAGTTCAAAAGAAGCGCAAAGACAAAGACAGGCCTCCGAGGTCCAAACAGGACTCGTTGCAGCTGAAGCCAGCGTCCGGTTCGGCTGTCGTCAGTGAGGCGCTTTTGCAGCCCCTGTCGTCCGCCACTTCTGAACCGATGGCCGATACGGACTCCAATGGGGAGCCATCAAGGCCCACTATTTTAACTGCTGCAGGACCTTCGGACGTCGCTCCTTCAGATGGGTCCGGAACCGCTGTGCAGGTACCGGCTTCTGAGGGGGTTTTCAGGCCTACTCACATCACTATTTCAAAGACAAAGACTCCTGTTGAGTCTAAAGTTCCAGTTCAAGCTGCTTCTGAATCCACTCCCAGGACACAAAAGCAATTATTGAGGATGGCTGAAGATTTGCTTACAATGATTAGAGGGTTCTAACCCCCCTCCTGAAAAAAGGCCTCGACAGGATGTTACTCTGGATTCCTCTGACCAGGCTTCTGTATCTTCTGTTTCTTCCTCAGATCAGGACTATTCCTTTCCCCCTTATGAGGATTCGGATGCTGAGGACTCTTTACCCTCGGCCTCTCCGCCTGAGAATTTTTCTTTTTGGGAAACCTTGCATGAGATGAGGGAACATTTTCATTGGGAAGGACAGGAGTATTCTGCTTCTAAGAAGAGGCTTAGAGAATTTCTTCTTCTTCCTCAGCATAGGCCTTTAGCTATCCCTCCTGTTTTGGACATTGTAAATGATGCTTTTTCTGAGGCTAATTTGAATCCTGATTCCATGCCTCCTGCTCCTTCTCAGCCTGATACATTTTATAGGGTCCCTGACTCTCATTTATTTTTATTTAAAAACCCTTCTGCAGATCCTGAAACTATTTCTCAGGGCTCTAAGGCTGCTAAGGTTGCTACTTCTAAAAATCTTATTCCCTCTGAAAAGGATTCTCGTGCTTTAGACAGGTGGGGAAAAAAGGTATATACTGCTGCTACCCTGTCTGTGAGGGCTTTAAATTGCCAGTTTCATATGTTTAAATATCAGCAATTTCTTTTGTCTGTTTTAAAGCAAAAGCTTGCTTCCCTTCCTGCTTGTGCAGAGGATAAGGTACTTCAGGATGTTTTGCATGCTACTGAACAGGTGAACAAGCATAGCTTACATTGTGGTTTTGATGCTTTGGATGCTTCTTGCAGGGCTGCTGCCTCTGGTACTGTTATTAGGAGACATGCCTGGCTTCGTGAACAAAGTTTGCCTGAACAGGTTAAGGCTAAGTTATTAGATGCCCCTGTTCAACATGATGTTCTATTTGGATCCAAAGCTGAGGAAGTTATTAAAAAGATGGAAGAAAAGGCAAAGTCTATGCAGACTGTAAAAGATTTCTTGCAATTTCAGCCTCCTAGATTTTCCAGGAATTGGCCCTCTAAAAATTGGTCCTTTCCCACATCTGACAGGCCTCAAAGGGGAAGATATAGGCGCTCCAGAGGTCGTGGTCAAGGCCAGGCCTCTTACAGATCTAGACAATGGACTGCTTCTTCACCTAGAAGGGGAGAAGACAGATCCCAATCTCAAAGAAAGCAAACTCAATGACTCTCTCGGTTGGGCTTCAGGACCCCTTCACCTGGATGCCCCTCTCTGAGGAAAACTGTCTCTTTTTTACAGAAATTGGACTCATATTACCCAGGACAGATGGGTATTGGACGTGATTTTAAAAGGTTACAAATTCCACTTTCACACTTTGCCAAGGGCTCACGGTTGGCCAGATCTGCCAAAACATCAATGGTCAGAGGCCTTAACTCAAGTGGATGCTCTTCTGGCCATGAGAGCCATAGAGCATGTTCCACTCTCGGAAATGGGAAAAGGGTTTTATTCAAGACTGTTTCTGGTTCCCAGAAAACAAAACTCATGGAGACCTATTCTGGATGTTAACACCTTTTTGGAAATTCCAAAATTCAAGATGCTTGCTCTGCAGCAGCTAATTCCAATGCTCTCTCAGGACGCCTGGATGGTGACATTGGACTTAAAGGAAGCCTATTTACATATTCCCATCAGGCAAGAACGCAGGTAATTCCTCAGGTTCAAGGCAGGTTCGAGGCACTTTCAATTCTCTGTTCTGCCCTTTGGTTTATCTACTGCGCCCAGAGTCTTCACCAAGTGCCTGGCACCAGTAGTGGCTTACTGCAGACTTCAGGGGATCCAGATTTACCCCTATTTGGACGACTGCCTTATTCAGGCAGACAGCAAAGATCTTCTGCTTCAACATCTGGACTTTGTTCAACGTCTTCTCCTCCTACTGGGATTCTCAGTGAACATAAAAGTCACATTTGATCCCTTCTCAACAAATGGTATTCTTGGGAGCCCTCTTAAATACAACCTTACAAAGGGCCTTCCTCACTCCAGAAAAGCAAACTCAGCTGGCTTCTACTTTCAACACCTTGGCAACTCTATCTCATCTCACTGCAAGGAAATTCCTGCAGGCTCTGGGCTACATGGCTTCCTGCATTCTGTTGATTCCAAATGCAAGGCTTCACATGAGAAAGCTTCAATGGTATCTGAAAAGTGTATGGTCACAGCATTACCACGATCTGGATATTCTGATTCCTCTGATCCCCTGCCTTCAGAAGGAGTTCCTCTGGTGGTCCAGGGCATGCACTTTAAACGAAGGAAAACCTTTTAGTCTTCCTCAACCTACTCAAATCCTAACCACGGACGCCTCGGATTATGCTTGGGGAGCACACTTTCTAGACAATTGCCAGCAGGGAACCTGGACAAAGGACCATCTTCACTGGCACATCAATCTGAAGGAAATGTTGGCAGTTCAAAATGCCCTTCTAGCCTTCAAGAACCTTTTACAACCAGGGCCTCTGCTAATTCGCACAGACAACACCACGGTCATGTGGTACATCAACAAGCGGGGGGGTTCTCATTCATACCCCCTTTGCAGACTAGCTATGGTTTTATGGGACACAGCTCTAAATTTAAATCTACATCTCCAGGCTCAATTCATACCAGGGAAACAGAATCTCTTAGCAGACAGCCTGAGCAGAAACATTTCAGATCCTCACTAATGGATGCTAGACACCAACTTATTCAACAGGATTACTGCAGTTTGGGGATGTCCCCAGATAGATCTGTTTGCATCCCATCTCAATCATCAGCTGCCTCGCTTTTGCACCAGGTCCTTCCACAAAACAGCTTGGAGAGTGGATGCCCTGTCCTTCAGCTGGAGAAGCCTTTCAGCATATGCCTTCCCTCCTCTTCCTCTACTACCTCGGGTATTACTGAAGATAAAGCAGGACAACCCCAAGTTCCTCATCTTGATTGCTCCAAATTGGCCTCGACAGTTTTGGTATCCAACTTTAAAGCTCCTGTTCTCGGGGCCTCCTTGGATTCTCCCACTGAACCCTTCGCTTTTGTCCCAGCATCAGGGTCAGTTACTACATTCCAATCTCAAGACCCTTTGCCTGGCAGCTTGGCTCTTCAAAGGAATTTGATTTCCTCTAGTCTTCCCAAACAAGTTTTGGATGTTCTTTTGGAAGCTAGACGGCCTAGCACTAGGAAATCCTATGCCTCTAAATGGAAGAGGTTTTGTATTTGGATGCAGGACCGAGGCTTGGATCCTCAGATTCCTGATCTCTCTTCTATTTTGCTTTACCTTTCGGAGCTTTTATCTAAAGGACTTTCCTTTTCTTCCATTAAGATTCATGCTTCTGCTATCTCTGCGCATTTCAGTTCTGATCCTCCTGTTTTTTCTCATCCTTTGGTGAAGCAGTTCTTGAGAGGGGCTAAGAATTTGCGGCCTCCAAGGACCCCTCCTGTCCCTGCCTGGGATCTTAATTATATTTTAGAAAAACTTACTTTGCCTCCTTTTGAGCCTGCTGCATCTTCAGATATTAAGTTTCTATCCTGGAAGACTGTTCTTTTGTTAGCATTGACCTCTGCCAGAAGGGTCTCAGAGTTGCAAGCTCTCATGGCTGTGGAACCATACCTTATTTTTCATCAGGACAGAGTATCCTTGAGGACCAATCCTACTTTCATGCCTAAGGTGATTTCGAAAGTGGCTTTAAATCAGACAATTCACCTTCTTACTTTCTTTCCAAATCCTCAAAATAAAGGGGAAAGGATTTTGCATTCATTAGATGTGCACAGACAGTTACGATTTTACCTGGACAAGACTAAAGATTTCAGAAAGTCTACTCAATTGTTTGTTTCTTTTGCCTCCAGTTCTCTTGGAAAACCTATTTCTAAACAAACTATTTCCAAATGGATTGCTTATGGAATCAGATTTTGTTACACTCATCATGGGAAACAGCTTCCAGGCACCATTAGAAGTCATTCTACTAGAGCAGCTGCCACTTCTACAGCTTTCCTCAGAGGAGTCCCTACCAAGGATATCTTGGAAGCTGCCACTTGGAGTTCTGTGCATACTTTTTCCAAGCACTACAATCCCCCCTTGTTTTCTAAGTCCAGGGCAGGCTTTGCCTCTGCTGTCTTGCAGGGTATTCTTGCCTCCCCTTCTTCTATCTAAAGCCTCCTCCCCTTTTACACTGCTTTGGGATTCCACCCTACAGTTATGACTGCAACAGTGAAACACGAAGAACATAGTACAGTTGTGTACACCTACCATAAATGTAGATGTTCGAGTGTCTTCACTGTTGCAGTCGGGGTTTCCCTCCCTCCTATCCCCTCTGTTTTTCTCTCTTTTCATTTTTTGTGGTGTATTTGTGTTTCCTTGTTGGATTCATTTTTGATTTGTTGGGGACTTCTGACATCTAGGGCAAGAAAGGCTGGAGAAGATGGCGTCGGCTGAGGGCTATGTACCAAAGCGTACTGACGTCAGGGTACTAGCTTATACAGCCGACACCGGACCCAGACTTTGGGATTCTGGCCGACCTCGGGCTGCCTGCTGGCAGGAGCACCCTACAGTTATGACTGCAACAGTGAAGACACTCGAACATCTACATTTATGGTAGGTGTACACAACTGTACTTTGCACTGACGTCAGGGAAGAGGTGACGACAACCGACGCTGGACCTAGACTTTGGAATTCGGCCAACCGAGGACCTGCCTGACGGCAGGAAACCCCATCTGTTATGACTGCAGCTGTATTAGCACTCTAACATCTACATTTATGGTAGGTACAAAACTGTACTTTCTCTGCACTGCCCTTTGGCTTATCTACTCGCCCAGGGTATTCACAAAAATGCCTAGCTCCAGTCATTGCATTGTGCAGGCAAATAAATATTCATATATACCCATACCTGGACGATTTTCTAATTCAGGCAGAAAACCAGGGCGTACTATTCTGGCATTTGTAAAGAAACTGGTAACTTCACTGAGGTACACCATAAACGAAAAGAAATCTGAGTACCCTGCCAACAAATTGTATTCCTGGGAGCTAACTTGAAAACAACTTCCCAGATGGGCCTACCTTACACCAGAGAAACAAGTTTGACAGCCTACTTCAAACTACTGGCCTCAAAGACCCAGCTATCTGCAAGGAAAGTACTTCAAGCCCTGGGGTTCATGGTCTCTTGCATCCTACCAATTCCATATGCAAGACTGCATATGAAGAAACTATAATGGTATCTAAAAAGCCTATGGTGTCAACATTCTCAGGGCCTGGGATCAATGATTCCTATCATTCCTTGTATAAAGACAGAGTTCCTTTGGTGGGCAGAGGCCTGCTACCACAACAAGGGACTGACATTCACTCTCCCGTACCGTCCAAAGCCTAACAGAAGCATCAGACTATGCATGGGGGGTTCGCTTGGCAAGTGGAACCACAGTCAAATGCACCTGCATATCAATCAGAAATGTTAGCTGTACAGATTTCTCCTACAGCCTTCAAGGACGACATTCTTCCAGGACAATTATTGGTAAAGACAGCCAAACACCACTGTTGTGGTACATAAACGGGGGAATCCACTCATACCTCTCTTCAGACTAGCCATGGCTCTGTGGAACACAGCCGTGAGCTACCAAGTGCAGCTACAGGAATCACGGAATCCATGCACACACTCCATCCTCTTCAAAATTATTTTCTCCTTTTTGAGGGGGGCAAGCCCCTCTGCACCCCCCCTTGTGTTTTTATACCACTGATGACCTAATGTCAGTCCTAGAGCGACAACCAATGCAGAAATACTAAGCCTCTGATATTCAGGCCAACTGATGGCTACCCTGGCAGGGATAACCCAAGTGTGATTGCAACAGTGAATGCACTAACATCTACATTTATGGGTAACGGTACACAACTGTAATTTTCAAAAGGTGGCGCTTAGCCACCACAGCCACTTTATCATATTTACTTGGGCCTCTGGTTAGGTCAAGAAAGCCACCACAGCCACTTTATCTTATTTACTTGGGCCTCTGGTTAGGTCAAGAAACTGATGTATTGTTGTCAGCTGCTCTACTTTTATAGCACTGATGACCTGACATCAGGCAGCAAGCGGCAGCAGCTGACGGAAAAACATTGACTCTGGTATTCCGGCCAGCCAAGGGCTACTGCAGCAGGGATAACCCACAGGTGATTACTGCTACAGTGAATAAACCTCTACATTTTATGGTTGATGTACACAACTGTACTTTCCCAGTTTGCTAAGCATTCTTTGCATTGTGGCTTTGCTTTAGAAGCATTAAGCAGGGTGACTCTTTCTGAATGCTTTATTCATGAGCATGCCTGGTTAAGGGAAAGGCCTTTCTTGGAGCATATGAAATCTGAACGCCTGGCTGCACACTGGCCAAATTTTTGTTTATCCCAAGGCTGAAGTGATATTTAAAATGCAGAAGGAATAGGTTAAATCCATGGAGGGTCAACCTAGTTTTCTTTTTACAGGAATTACCCCGTCAAGCCCTTGTGCTCTTTTTTTTTTTTTTTTTTTTTTCTCTCTTTCTCAACCCCAGTCAGAGGGGGGAAAGACCAGAAGCAGTTGACAAAAACAGTAGACCGCAAGCTGACAAAGGTTTTTGGAACGGACTAGGGTTACCAAACAAGAAATTCCCAGGGTGTTGCAACAGTGAAGACACCAGCATCTTTGCTAAGTAACTACAAATGTACCTTTCTTTTGTATTCATTTAGAATTTAAATTTGTGTAAACTGCTGTACTAATTTTATTTTTCTGTTTGACTAATTTTTTCTCTCTTGGATTTTCAGCAAATTTCAAACTTCCAGAGGCTGGTGAGTTTTTGGATGAGGTAATCTACATAGAGCTTCAAAAGGAAGAAGCAGAAAGACTGGTTAAACAGTATAATGAGGAAGGTAAAAGGGCAGGACCGCCCCAAGATAAAAAACGCCCCATAGACATTCTAAAAGAAGGATTGCCTAAATTTCAGGGACGAGGTGGATTCCAAAACAGAGGCGGAGGAAGAGGTGGAGGTGGCAGTGATGCAGGTGGTTTCAGAGGAGGAAGAGGTGGCAGCGACTCTTTCCGTGGAGGAGGCAGGGGTGGAGGTGATCCCTTCCGTGGAGGAGACAGAGGTGGCACCGATACTTTCCGCGGAGGAGACAGAGGTGGCAGTGATCCCTTCCGTGGAGGAGACAGAGGTGGCAGCGATAATTTCCGTGGAGGAGGCAGTGATGCCTACAGAGGTGGAGACCATGCCAGTGTTGATTCCTACCGAGGAGGAGGCGGTGGTGATTCCTACCGAGGAGGAGGCGGTGGTGATTCCTACCGAGGAGGAGGCGGTGGTGATTCCTACCGAGGAGGAGGCGGTGGTGATTCCTACCGAGGAGCAGGCGGTGGTGATTCCTACCGAGGAGCAGGCGGTGGTGATTCCTACCGAGGAGCAGGCGGTGGTGATTCCTACCGAGCAGCAGGCGGTGGTGATTCCTACCGAGCAGCAGGCGGTGGTGATTCCTACCGAGCAGCAGGCGGTGGTGATTCCTACCGAGCAGCAGGTGGTGGTGATTCCTACCGAGGAGCAGGCGGTGGTGATTCCTACCGAGGAGCAGGCGGTGGTGGCAATGATTCCTACCGAGGAGCAGGCAGTGGTGGCAATGATTCCTACCGAGGAGCAGGCAGTGGTGGCAATGATTCCTACCAAGGAGCAGGCAGTGGTGGCAATGATTCCTACCGAGGTGGAAGTGGAGATTCTTACAGAGGCGGCAGTGATCCCTACCGTGGAGGAGCTGGTGGTGACCGGGGAGGTAACGAAACTTATCGAGGAGGAGGCGGTGATGCCTACCAAGGAGGTGAAAGAGGCAGCAGCTATGGAAGTGATAGCTTCAGAGGAGGTATTTTTTCAAGTAATATAAACAGTGTTAAGTAGAGCTGAAGATCTTGTGCCAGGATGAATTTATTGCGTTGTATTTTGTGTTTTCGTACTTTCGCATGTTGACTTTTTTTACTTGACTAGTTTTGAGTGGTTAATCAGAATTGCAGGTGTGTGAAACTTGGGTAGGTACTAGTTAAGTATGAGAAAAATAATGTGTACATTTACACTAACATCTACATTTATGGTATCACTGTTGCAGTCCATTACATTTTGGTAATCTGCTGGCAGGTTGCCTACAGTCGGCCTGATTAGCAAAGTCTTGGGTCCTGCGTCAGTTCCTGTCCCTTCTTCCATGAAGTCAGGTCATCAGGGGTATAAAATATGCAGTCGACGGTATTACATCAGACTTTCTTGCCATGCGGTGCCCGAAGCAGTTTGCACGTGCCGACTCCTGAAATTTTCGTTTTCAAGTTTCAGAACCTAAGTCTTAAACTAAAAAGCTAAGTTGGGGAAACTTTTTCTTGCTCTTTACCGATGTCAGTAAAAGTTAATAATTGTATTACTTGTGGGAAACAAATACCTCCATAAGGATTTCCGTTTGTACTGTATTCCTTGCCTAGGCCCTGACCATGACTTACCTTGTCAGTTTTGTGCTTTATTTAATCAGACTTACCTTGTCAGTTTTGTGCTTTATTTAATCAGCGCACTATCTGTCTGTACATATTTGCCTCTACATATTTCGGTTCACGGTTTAATTATCCAGAAATGACATCTGTTAGCAATCAGACTACCGGAATACCGGAAAAACGCAAAGAAAGAGACAGGCCATTGTGGCCCAAAACTGCTGACTACTCTTCTCCTAAGCCGTTCGCCAGTGAGGTGCTTTCGCAGCCCCTGATTACCCGCTACTTCTGATTTGCAGGCCTCTACTGAGACCAGCTTCATTTCTGGAACCCGTGAATGTCCCTACCCTGGATGGGTCTGGGAGCCTCTGTGCAGACACCGGCTTCTGAGGGTGTATTTAGGTTTACAGATTGTATGTCCAACAGACACCATCTTTAATATTAAGGCCAAAATTTCGATTTATGTCTAAAAAAGCGATGCCCAAGCCACGTGTGCAGGCCCCTATGCCTAAAAAACAAATGATCAAAATGGCTGAAGATTTAATTACTCTAATCAGGGGTAGTCACCCCCCCCCCCCTTCTAAGAGGCCTAGGGCTGAAATTGACTACGAATCTTCTGAACAGGGCTCTGTTTCTTCTGACTCTTCTAATGAGCAGGTTTTGCCCATACCTACTTATGAGGACTCTGATGCGGAGGATTCCATTCCTTCTGCTTCTCCCCCTAAGGATTTTTCTTTTTGGGAAACTTTACATACCTTAAGGGAACTTTTCCACTGGGTGTCGGGAATTTTCCGAATCCAAAAAGAGGCTTAGGGTTTTTCTTCCTCAGCATAGGCCTGTGGCTATACCACCTGTACTAGACATTGTTGATTGCAGAATCCAGTATGGCCCATGATTCTCTGCCTCCGGCCCCTTGTAAGCCAGACAGATACTACAGGGTTCCTGACTCCCACAAATTCCTTTTCAAAAATCCTGTTGCGGACCCTGAAACCATTTCTCAGGGGCCCAAGGGCATTAATTAAGACTTCTACTGCTAAAAATCCTACCCCTTCTGATAGAGATTCCAGGGCGCTAGATAGATGGGATAAAAAGGTTTCTACTTCTGCAACCTTTAAACTTCCATATGCTAAAATAGCAGCGTATCATGGGACGGCTTGATTTCTGACTGTGTGGAAAATAAAGATTGAGGATTTATTGCATTTCAGCTGAACAAGTTGGAAAACCTACTTTGCGATGTGGTTTTTGATTCTTTGGAGGCCTCTTGCAGGGCTGCTGTAACTGGGTCTGTGCTTAGAAGGCATGCTTGGCTCATGGAGCAATCTCTGCCTGATCATGTTTAAGCAAAATTGTTGGGATGCTCCTTTGCAGCAGGGCTGTCTGTTTGGCAGTGAGGCTGAAGTTCTAAAAAAGATGGAAGATAAAGCTAAATATATGCAAACTGTGAAAGATTTCTTACAAGTACAACCTTCAAGATTTAGTAGGCACTGGCCTACTAAGAACTGGTCCTTTCCAGTTCCTTCCAGACTCCCTCAAACCAAACCCAGACATTCCAAAAGCACCAGGTTTCAGTCCCAAGGGACTTTCAGAATTAAGCAATGCCTCCTCTTCCAAATCTGGAAACAGACACCTCCCTATGGTATGCAGTCTCAATGCCTTTCCTTTAGAATTACCAAGCACTTACTTTTAGCCGCCCCTTTGGGGGGGAAACTGGCACTTCATGCAAAAAACTGGCAACTTATAACCCAGGACAAATGGGTTTTAAATAGTGTCCCATGGGTACAGATTTCATTTCCACATGTTGCCAACTCCAAGCAGATGGCCAGACCTGCCCCCAAATCAATGGGCAGAGGCTCAGAAACAAGTACTTTCCCTCTTAAACATGGGGGCTACTCAGCTAGTACCAGAAGAGGAAAAGGGACAAGGTTTTCTATTCCAGACTTTTCCTGGTACCCAGAAAAGACAAATCGTGGCATCCAATTCTGGACCCGTCTACTCCACACCTTTCTGGACATTACAAAATGCAAGATGCTGAACTTCCCCCGGTACTTCCTGTGCTAGGCAAAGATGCCTGGGTTGGCAACTCTAGATCTAAAAGAGGCTTACCTGCATATCCCAATCAAGGAGTCTTGCAAAAGATACCTCCACTTTAAAGGAGGCTTTTTGCATTATCAGTTCTCTGCACTGTCCTTTGTAAATACCCTGGGCGCAGTAGATAAGCCAAAGTGCCTGGCTCCAGTAATGGCATTTTGCAGGCAAAGAAATATTCAAATATATCCATACCTGGATGATTCTCTAATTCAGGCAGAAGACAAGGCCATTCTTCTAAAACATCTGGTGTTTGTAAAAGGGGTTCTAACTTAGTCTAGGGTACACCATAATTGAAAAGTCACAGCTAGTACCATGTCAAAAATTTACATTCCTGGGTGCAAACCTGAATACAACTGCCCAGATGGCTTACCTTATGCCAGAAAAGCAAATTCAGTGGGTGATTTACTTCAGATGGCCACAAAAACTCTGCTAACTGCAAGCCGTTCATGGCCTCCTGCATTCTTCTAATTCCAGAGCAAGACTGCATATGAGGAAACTTCAGTGGTACTTAAAAACTTTATGGAGTCAACATTGTCGCAGCCTGGAAACTGATTCCTATCATACCTTGCCTGCAACTAGAGTTCCATTGGTGGGCAGAGACCTGCCACCGAACAAGGGACTGCTATTCACAACACCCCCTAGACGCATCAGACTATGCATGGGGGGCCCTAATAGACGCATCAGACTATGCATGGGGGGGCACATCTGGCAGGGAAGTGCATTCAGGGCAAATGGTGCCTAAATTAAATGCATCTTCATATCAATCGAAAAGAAATGTTAGATGTACAGAATGCACTGTGACAGCATTTAAGGACCACCTTCAGGGCAACTACTGGTAAAGACGGGACAACACCCCAGTTATGTGCTGCATAAACAAGCAGGGGGGTACACACTTTTACCCCCTCTGCAGACAAGCCATGGCATTGTGGAACACTGGCTTGAGCTTTCAAGTACAACTACAAGCTCAATTCATGCCAGGAAAGCAGAATATTTTGGCAGACTAACTAAGCAGACATCTCCTGGACCCACACAAATGGAAATTGGAACCACTGATTTTCCACATGTTGACATGCAAATGGGGGTCCCCAGATATGGATCTCTTTGCCTCACCCCAGAACTTCCAGTTGGACAAATTTTGCACAAGATTTCCTCAAATCCATCTGAAGGGATGAGCACAGCAATGCCCAGTTTACCTCAGATTTTGCAATACTTAACCGAGATGCTTCACAAGGGCCTATCTTTTTCATCCATAAAAATCCATGTCTCAGCCATTTCAGCTCACTACAACACAGAACCCCTCTCTCTTCTCTCATCCTCTACTCCAGCAGTATCCCAGAGTGGCCAAAAACTTCAAGGCCACCCAGGAGAGCTCCAACCCCTGCCTGGGACCTTAACTTTGTATTTGAGAAATTCACTCTACCTCTTTTCGAGCCAGCTGCTACTGCAGACTTAAAATTTCTTTCCTGGAAAACGGCAATCACTTCAGCTAGAAGGATTTCTGAATTACAGACCCTTATGGCAGTGGTGCCTTTCCTCATCTTTCATGTGGACAGGGTGTCACTCGGGACCAACCCATCCTTCATGCCCAAGGTGGTATCCAGTGTGGCTCTTAATCAGTCCATTCATTTGCCCACTTTCTCTCCCAGTCCACAGAACAAAGGGGAGCGGATTTTGCTTTCATTGGTTGTGCACAGACAAGTTAGGCTTTACTTGGACAGGACTAAAGCTCGAAGAAAATCTGAACAACTGCTGGTAGCATTTGCTGCAAGGGCAGAGGGAAAGGCTATTTCATAGCAAATCATTTATCAAATGGAAAAGCCATTGTATTCATTTCTGCTATGAGCACCGTGGAAAGCCTATTCCTCAGGGGATCAGATCCCATTCCACCAGGACTACATCTACTTCTACAGCCTTTCTCAGAGGTGTTCATACCAGGGATATTCTAGAAGCTGCTACCTGGAGCTCGGTTCATATGTTCACCAAGCACTATCCTTTACCTATCCTCTCTAAATCCAGAGCTGCCTTCGCGACTGCTGTCCTGCAGGGCATTATAGCTGCTCCTGATTCTGTATAAATCCATCCTCCCAACCATAGCTTTGATATTCTACCCAAATGTAATGACTACAACAGTGAAACGCGAAGAACATAGTATAGTTGTGTACACTTACCATAAATGTAGATTTTTGAGTGTATTCACTGTTGCAGACCTGGTTACCCTCCTTCCAACCCCCTGTTTTTCTCTAACTGTACCTCTCCTTTCTTTTACTATGATTAAAAGCTTTGTTGATGTATTTGCTTTGGTTTGGAGGTATATGTTTTGTGTTTTAGATTATATATATCTATATCCATCTCTATCTCATCACTCCCCATTTGGGGGGCACCTGACATCTGGCGCAAGAAAAACTGATGTAATGGCGGCTGCATGTTTTATACAACTGACGACCTGACGTCATAGAAGAAGGGACAGCAACCGACGCAGGACCCAAGATTTTGTTAATCAGGCCAACCTGCCAGCAGATTACACAAATGTAATGACTGCAACAGTGAATACACTGTACTTTCTCCTTATCAAAACACACCACCACAGTAATGTGGTGCATCAACAAACTGGGAGGGACCCAATCTTACCCTTGGTAGAGGCTACCCATGAACCTCTGGCTGACAGCCTCTTCCATGGGACTGCATCTGATAGCATAATACCTACCAGGGATCAACACCATGGCAGACCACTTGAGCAGAAACTTAATTGGACACCCCACGAATGGCAGTTCCACAGAGAAATCTTTTTACAAATCACTCCGGCGTGGGGCATGCCAGAGGTGGATCTCTTTGCTTCCCATTCCAACCATCAGCTGAAAAATTCTGTACCAGGGAGTATTACCACCTAGCATGGAAGGTGGATGCGACGCCTTGACCTTCTCCTGGAGCACCCTCTTTGTGTATGCATTCCCTCCTCTGCGTCTTGTCAAGATACTGATCAGAATAAGGGAGGAGAGGCCAAAGGCCATCCTCATTGCTCCAGATTGGCCCAGACAACATTGGTACCTTTCACTGCGCAGCCTGATCTTACAGCCTCCCAGGCAGCACCCCTGATCTCAGACCTCTTAATTGGGAGTCTGGGAATGCTACACCCAGACTTGCGGACTCTGAGTATCAGCATGGCTAATAATCTAAAGGCAAACAAGGGACCCCTGTTAAACAGGTCCTACACATTATCAGAGGCCAGAAGGCCCAGCACCATAAAAGTCTTGTGCAGGAAAATGGAAAAGATTCTGTTCTGGAGCCAGTCCATAAGGGGCAATAGCTCACAACCTTCCATCCTTCTTATCCTGGACTACCTAGTAGAGATGTGTAATAGTGGCCTCTAATCCTGGACTACCTAGCAGAGCTACGTAATAGTGGCCTCTCCTTCTCTGTTAAAATCCACGCATCAGTTATTTCCGCTCATTTTGGTACAAAACAGCCCTGGTTTTTCCCATCCTTTGATTAAAGAATTCTTCCGAGGGGCTTCTAATATCAGACCTCCCAGAAGGGCAGCCACTCCAGTCTGGGAATGTTATGGAAAAAACTAACTTTACCACCCTTCAAACCTGCTGCTTCAGCAGAACTAAAATATCTCTCCTGGAAGCCTGCTTTTCTCCTTGCTATCACCTTGGCTAGAAGGGCTTCAGAACTTCAGGCACTGATGGCCATTGAGACAGTCCTCTTCCATGCAGACAGGGTCTCACTGAGGACTAATCCCTCCTTTATGGCCAAGGTGGTATCTGATGCAACTCTCAACCAGGCCATACATCTACCCACCTTTTCTAACCCTCAAAACAATGGGGAAAGAATTCTGCACTCTGGAGGTGCACAGTCAGTTACTATCTGGACTATACTAAAACCCTTCAGGAAAAGAGGCTAACTACTGGTCAGCTCTTCCCCAAGGGCAGAGGGGGGAAGCCCATTTACAAACCATTTCCAAATGGATATTACACTGAATCCAGTTCTGCTACAGCTTGCATGCCCCCCCCAAGTCTATTCTGACCAATTCCACTAGGGCATCCTTCACTTCCACAACATTCCTCAGGGGAGTTCTTAACCAGGGACATCCTGGAAGCTTTCACATGCACTTTTGTCCATACCTTTACCAAGCATTACCACCTACCCCTATTTTCTATGGCTAGAGCAGAGTTTGCCTCTGCAGTTCTGCCAGGCATGCTGACCCATTCCTAGGTCTCTCTCAAATCCTGCCACCCCTCTCCTTAGCTTTGGGAATCCTCCCACAGGTGATGACTGCAGCAGGGAAACTTTAAGAACCTAGTACAGTTGTGTATACCTACACAAGTTTCTAACGGTGGTTTTTAGCCACTAGGACCATTACTTGGGCTTCTGACTGGTTAGGGCAAGAAAAACTGATGTAATGGCATCAGCTGCCTTACTTTATAGCATTCTATTCCTATGTTGCAGTATTCTAATGGGTTTTCCTGCCCTCAGGCAACTTGGTATGTCGGCTCCTATACAAAAGCTTCAGCTTGGCTGTTACAGCTGCAGGGGCTGTCACACATAGGGCCATAAACCAGGGACCTTAAGTGTGACGTCTGCATGGACAATCCTCAGAACTTTCCAATCCTAGATGACCGTATCGTGTGTTCCCTCCTTCTCATCGAACATCTCAAAAAAAGCTAAGTAACCCGTTAAGATTTTTTCTTATTGCTTGAGCTTGGTTTGTTTTAGCAGTTTATAGCAGATGTCAGCAAAAAAAGGGTAAGTGCCCGTGCAGGCGCCAGATGCCCCCATAAAGACTCCCATGACACAGCATCAATGGGACCGGATGGTGTCCCCGGCTGTGTGCTACACAAGCTAAATGAGGAATTAAACCCGCACATAAGGCAGCTGTTTAATCTTAGCCTTACCACAGGATACGTGCCTAAGGAGTGGCGTATGGCAACTGTGGTCCCACTCCACAAAGGCGGTGCCTCTACGGACCCTGGTAATTACCGCCCCATAAGCTTTAACAAGTCTAGTCTGCAGAGCTATGGAGAGGATCATAATGGAGCTCATAAACAAAGATATAGGGGGCTTGCAGACATTGGACCCGACCCAGTTTGGCTTCGCCAAGGGTAGATCATGCCTTTTGAACTTGGTCGACTTCTTCGAAACAGTCACCAAGGCCATTGATGAGGGAAAGGCAGTCCATACACCCTACCTTGACCTTGCAAAGGCTTTCGACACAATACCCCACTCTGGTATTGTAGAAAAACTTACCAGCTTAAATGTAAACCCATATGTCACAAGATGGGTTGCAAACTGGCTTAAGGACAGAACCCACAGTGTTAGAGTTGCTAGCGCTATGTCAGACTCCAAGCCGGTCACAAGTGGTGTCCCACAGGGCTCGGTCCTTGGCCCCCTATTGTTCGGCATCTACTTCTTAGAAGTACAGGCCAACATAGGAGGACTTTGACTGACAAAGTTTGCAGACGACTGCAAACTGGGCGCCATAGTGGAAAGTGCATCGGACACGGATATCCTTTAGAAGGGACTCACGGAAACAGATAGCTGGTGCCAGAGCCATGGCCTGAAGTTAGCCAAAAAATGTATAGTCATACCCTTCGGGAAAAACAAGGTAACCCCAAGCTACCATATAGGTGGCAATCCACTAAGCACAGAAGAGGTTCAGGGACCTGGGGACCCAGGTTGACAGTGGCCTTTCTTTTTGACACTCGCGTTGCTAAAGTGGTTAGAAAGACCTTCTACATTGCCCACCTGATCATGAAGGTCTTCACATCCAGATCTAGTGAGGTCATTGTTCCCCTGTACTCTTCACTTATCAGACCAATGATTGAGTACAATGCCCCATTCGGGATGTATCTCACCCAACATCTGCAGCAATTGGAGAGACCCCAAAAGTTCCTCACCAAAAGGATAAAGGGACTCCAAAATCTGTCATATGCTGCCAGATTGAAGAAACTCCAGCTCTATTCAGTCGCATACCGTCTGCTCAGAGGTGACATGTGCCTGACATACAAGGCCATGTCCAACCCGGAATTAATGGGACATGCTCCACCTCAAAAAATCCAAATCTCTCAAAACCACTAGAGCAAGCGACTTAAATCTTTGCACGGATATAAATAGGACGTGCTGGAGGGATAGATTTATCACTCGGACTCCCTATGCTGTGGAATAAAATCCCGGTCCATGTGAGGCAGAGCACCTCGCTGGCTCTGTTCAAGAGAAATCTTGACCTGTGGATGGGAGATCGTAGGTTTACCCCGGGAATCATCTCTGTGTCACTGCTGGACAGAGGCACAAAAAAACTAATGGGCACAGTATTTTTTCATATAAGGGGTGGTGTAAGCCACAAAACTTTGGGCTAGGCTTATAAATGCCTAAGGGCAGGTAGCCTAGTATAAACCTATGAACCTATGATCTGTGTGTTTTTTTAGGCCAGGAGCACAACCATACCACCTGCTCCATTTGCCAATTGTTTGTGCCAGAGACCCTTTGCAGCCATCTGGCTGTGCTTAACTTTTATTTAGAAAGCCAGCGCCTTAAGCGGTCGTCCCTAAAGATGGATCCCAGCTCATAGGCCAAGTCAGAACCTCCATGTAAGAAGGCAAAGTTTCCCAGGCCCCTCTTCTGCTGCTCCATTACCGGATGCCCCACCAACTGCCGATTTTAAGAGCTGAAGGACGCCCGGCGGATCAGTCTACTTCGACTATCTTTGTGGAAGCCGTTGCTCAGCTGGCACGTCCCCAGAGAAAACCCAGACCCTGACTGCTGTAGAGGGGAAACCAAAATCTGTAGAGCTTCCGACTGGGATCCCGCCTTCGGGCACAGTTCCTGTCAGACCGGATTCCAGGCCTACTCTGTCTACCCCAGCAAAAAGGCAGAAAACTAAGCATACCACTTCCATTAAAGGCCTACCTGACTGGCAGTCCTTCACAGGCTTTTAATGGCCCTTAAGCCTTCAGCCTCATCCTCCACTGCTCTACCTTTGCTCAGCCCTAGGTCTGCTTCAGCACCCCCCCCCCCCCCCCGATATCTCCGGTTAGGGAGGAAGAGAATGATACTTCATTCTCCTCCTGAAGACTCCACATCCTAAATCTCCCAAATTGCTTCCTCCAGGAGTAGTATTCTCTTGATGAAGAATCTATAGAGAGATTCATCCCCTTAGGATATCACATTTGGTGAGACTATCACCAAAATGAAAGATTACTTCAAATGGCATACCTCACAAATGTCTTGTGGGAAGGAGGTACCAAAGGAGGTATTTTGAGCGTCTATAAGTAGAATCCCCCTCCCCTTCTGCCGTTCTTCCTGTCTTACTCGCATACCTAGATGCGTTTAACTCTGCATCCAAGACTCCTGATTCACAGCCACCTGCCCCCAAGCGACCAGATTGCTTTTACAAGGTGCCCAACAAAAATTCTTAATCAAACCTCCCTTGGCAGACCCAGCTGTGATTGCCACCTGTCCTGATAAGCGATCCATACTCCTTCCTCTGCCTCACTCCTACCGACAGGTGGATAAAGATAGGTAAGGTCTACACCTCCTCCACTCTGGCTTTTAATCAGACGCACTTGACTAAATATGCTCTGGACTTGGGTCACTCAAGCCTCTTCCTTGCCAACCACTATTCCTGACTGCCCCACTAAAGCTGACATCTCTTCCAAACTTTGGCTACAGAAGTAGCCAGACACTTAAATGCAGCTGTGATGCTGCAGAAGCCTCTGCTCGCTCTGCAGCATCTACTTCAGTTCTCAGGAGATCCTTCTGGCTTAGACTTCAAAACCTCCCAGAAGACTAGGTCTAATATCTTGGATGCCCCCCTGGACCACAATTTCCTTTGAGGGAGACTTTGTAGATCTTTTTAAGAACCTGCAAGAAAAAAGTAAAGAACTGCAGGACATAAAGCATTTGTTGGTGTCCCCTATTCCCAAGTACTATAGAAACTATCCAGCAAAACCCACCTTTGTGAGGTAAAACCCAGCCCAGGCTGGTACTTCTCTTCCAGATCTAGAAGAGGTGCAAGAAGACCTACCACTTCAGACATGCTGCCCTGCATCCTCCGCCTAAACAGCCTTTCCAGGACAGAGGAGGCACCAACAATGCATGACTGCCTTCCCCCTTACCCACTCAGTCCGCCACTTCTTCTGCCTCCCCTTCTGGAAAACCATCACCTCGGACAAAATGGGTACAGTCTGTAATACAAAAAGGATACTTCCTCTTTTGGAAAGTAAACTTGCCCATAAGAGGGCACCCCTTTTGCTCCCAAAACCCAACAGCATCTCTTTCCTCTGGTTTTGACAGACCTTCTGAAGCTGGGTACCATAGAACTAGTTCCCTCCGGGCAGGAGGGAAAAGGTTTCTACTCCTGTCTCTTACTGGCTCCCAAAAAAGACTGCCCATGGAGGACCCATGTTAGACCTCTCTTATAAACCTCATAAATCTCATAAATCTTTATCTAAAGGTGCCCACCTTCAAAATGCTGTCACTTCCAGCTCTACAACCTCTCATCCCAACCAAGGCCTTCATGGCCACCGTGAACCTAAGAGGCCTACTTACACATACCCATCAGACCTTCCCACTGAAGATTTCTGCTTTTCTCTGGGCCCTCTTCACCTTTCCAGTTTACTACTTTGCCCTTTGATTTGTCCATTCACCCAGAGTGTTCACAGAATGCCTGGCCCCAGCCATTGCTTTTTGCAGAACACATTTCAGATTTACCCCTACCTAGATGACCTCATTCTTGCGGAGTGCAAAGATACCCTTTCAACTCATCTACACTTCACCATGTCCCTTCTACAAAGCCTAGGGTTCACTCTCAACCTTCCAAAGTCTTCCTTGAACCCAGAACAAGATGAGATTTTCCTGGGTTGCCAAATCCGAACAGACAAAATGGATGCTTTTCCACAAGAAAAGGTAAAGTCCCTGACCTCCCACTTCAGGGTGCTGCTACAGGGACAGGTAATAATGGCAAGGCAATTCCTACGAACCCTGGGCTTAATGGCGACCACCATACCTATGCTCCAACTTGCCAGAATGCATATGTCCAAGCTACAGTGGTACCTAAAAAACATTGTCCCAGCACAGAATCACCTGGAGCAAGTAGTCCACCACCTTCCCTGTCTAAAGAGATCTGGTGGATCCAACATGTCCAGCTAAATCTGGGGCTTCTCCTCCAGCCCAACCCAGATAATGCATACAGATGCTTCAGATTCGGGGTGGGGAGCCGCCATGGCATCTTACCGGGTTCAAGCAACCTGGCAGCCTTCCTTGAGGACAAAACTCAGTATGAGGGAAATGACAGCAGTCTTCGTAGCTCTAAAAACCTTTACTCCCCTGCTTCTACCAGAGGTTCTACAAATAGTAACAGACACCATCCATCTCAGTAATGAAGTACCTCAACAAACCAGGAGGAACAAAAGCATATCAGCTGTGTAGATTAATCCTGCTGATTATAAGATCTAGGCTCTCGCCACAACTTGTCCCTGCAGGGACCCTACATTCACTCTCAGGACAACAAGCAAGCAAATGTCTTCTTAGACATTGTTCCCCGGTGGGGGCACTCCTCAAATAGACCTGTTCGCCTCCCCCAGAACAGGCAGCTGCAGACCTTCTGTTTAAAGACCTACTCCTCTCTAGCTTGGAGGGTAGACTCTTTCAGGCAGCACTGGTACCCCCTACTTCACAATTTTGACAAGGGTAGTCACTGCAAGTTACCCTGCAAGGTGGGCATTCTGACACAAGAAAAGGGAACTCTCATCCACCCACACTTGCAGATGTTGTCCCTGACACTGGGTGATAAACCTTTGATCCCATTCAGGCACCACTACTCGCAGGACATGCTTTCAGTCCTGTGGGAGGCCAGGAAATCTACTAGAAGAAAGTCATACCTAGTTAAATGGGAAAGATTTACTAAATGGCATCTAGACAAGGGAAGGGACCCTTGCATTGCTGATTCCCCCCGCCCCTTTAGTTGTGTGTCAACTAATAAAAAGCTTACCCAACATCCATTCGAACCTGCTGGGACAGATACCCTTCATATGTGTACATGGAAAACTGTTGTACTAGTTGCTGTAACCTCGGACAGAAGGGTTTCAGAACTACAAGCCTTAATGCCCCCCCCAAATACGTTCTACAAAGACAGGGTAACCCTGACAACTAACCCCTCCTTCATGCCAAGGTGGTCAACAATTTGTTATTAAACCAGTCTGTCCACCTTCCCACCTTATTTCCCTCTCCCACCAATGAAGATGAGAGGATACTTCACTTCCTGCATGTACACAGACACTAAGATTTTACCTGGACAAAACAGAATCCATTAGGAAATCCAAACATCTGTTTTGTTCCATCCCAGGGCATTGGGCAAGGCAGTCTCCAAACAAACCATCGCATGTTGGATCGGGGAAAGCCATCCATCTTTGCTACTCCCACCATGGAAAAAATCCCCCAGTGAGAGTAAAAGCCCATTCCACCAGGGCAGTGGTCGCCTCCAAGGCTTTCCTAAAATGTCTGGACACATCTTCCATTATGGAAGCAGCCACATGGTCCACTATCCATACGTTCACCAAACTACAAGTTAAACCAGGTCTCCAGAACAGATGCAGGATTTTCCATGGCAATCCTACAGGGCTTTGTAGAGTCATTTTCTGCTTCTTCCACCCTTTCCTCCAACTAAGCTGTGGTACTTTCCCACTACAAGAATACTGCAACATAGGAATAGAAGGACATAGAATAGTTGTGTGAAATTGTACCATAACCATAGATGTCCTTCTCTTTCATGTTGCACTATTCCTTCCCACCCACCAGTAACCCCTTCATCATTCTCCTTTTCATCCCAACATCTTGAGTCCTAATCTCCTACACCTTTCACCTTGGACCTATCAATACCACAGAAGGACCTTAAGGTCCCACTGGCACCTCTTCCTGCTGGGCCTTCTCTGCCTGCTGAGCTTCAAGTTCTGAAGAGTGTGCGTGCAGACGTCGCACTTAAGGCCCCTGGTTTATGGCCCTAAGTGTGACGTCCCACCCAGCTGCAACAACCAAGCTGAAGCTTTTATATAGGAGCCAACGTACGAGTCGCCTGAGGGCAGGAAATCCCACTACAAGAATACTGCAACATGGAAGAGAAGGACATCTATGGTTATGGTAAGATTTTACACAACTATTCTTGTGGAAAGACGGGAAAGGGGGAGATGCTGTAAGGGCTTGGAACTGATGTCTGCCTGACTGAGGTAATGGCCACCAGGAGAACAAGTTTCATCATTGAAGGTGATGCCTCCAGCTTCCACAAACCTAGCAGATCATAGGCATCGGTTAGAATGCAATGCATTGGAAGTCCCAATGTACTCTGGATTTTGTTTGATATTTTCTGATGGCAGAAGGACTTGTGGAGACTGGTGTTTGACTTGCTGAAACCTGAGCCAAGTTCCTGGAAGTGGAAACTGAGCTCTGCAGAGTCTTTTCCTTGCCATGCAGATACAGCCTGCTGACCACTGTAAAATATGAAGGACAGTGATGCTGCATGTAGCTGTGTGAATTTCTGCTTTCTCAGATTCAAAACCGTTTCTCTCCTACCTGTGAGCTGCACTGTCACAAGAGTTTTCACCAAATTATCTCTGCTGTTTGCCAAGCTGAATACAAAGGGGGATCAGTACTTAAGTTTGCCTGATCCAGGCACCTTCACATGTATGTCCCATAAAAATGTTCACGGTCAATATTTTCAAGTCTGGAGCCAGAGGTGAGAAATTTCATGTATGCTTTTCTTTACATCTGTACTAGCTTCCTCAGCCTAGATTTGTGGCCAACACTTCAGTTGCTTTAGTGTCTTCCTTAATCCAAGATGAATGAAACCTCAGCAGAGATTTCTATAATGAATATAGTACTGATGCATAATTGTCTATAACAGTACATGTTCCAATGCCAGGATCTTGGCTGTAATGTGGACTCCAGTTGTCCTATACATGTAAGGTCCCTTGCTCATCAGGGCCTTACTCCTTTATCTCTACCCGCAGTGACAGGCTTTACGGTACTCGTATTCTCATCCTTTTTTTTCCCACATATATGGGAAGACCACCCACTTGAGACACCTACTGGAAGTCTGGCTGGATGAGCAAGATATCTGCTTTGATTTCCCACATAGTTTTAAATGCATGTCAGGCTACTAATGTGGTGAGTCTCACCCACATGCACTAAATTCTGTTATTGCATCTGGTGTATTGTCTGATTCTTTGAGAAAATGTTGCCGTAAATACCTCTTTACTGAACTATTTAGATGGCAAGTTTCTTCCTGCCTTGCATTTGGTGCAGTAATGATGGATGTCCTATTTCTATGTTGCAGTATTCTTAGTGTGGGGTTTACCGCCTCTGGCGACCCAAACGTCTGCTCCTATACAAAAGCTTCAGCTTGGCTATTACAGCTGCGTGAGAAGTCACACGTAGGGCCATAAACCAGGAACCTTAAATGTGATGTCTGCATGCACATACCTCTGAACTTTTCAGCTGCAGACAACCGACGCATTGCGTGTTCACTCCATCGCAAACGTCTAAAGCTTAAGTACCCCGTTTGGGGGGGGGGGGGGTTTCTTATAATTAATTTGCTAAAGCTTGGTTTGTTGTAGCTTACTCTTAGCCGATGTCAGCAAAAAAGGGTAAATGCCAATGCAGGTGCCAGATACCCCATAAAGACTTGCATGGCTGCTGCATTTTCTGCTCCGGCTTGGGAGCACCATCACAACACCCACTCCATTTGCCAATCGTTGGTTCCTAAGAACCTTTATCTTTATTTGGAGAACCAATGGCTTAAACGGTTAGCCCCTAGGATGGATCCCACCTTGGAGGCCCTTGACAGAACCTCCATGTAAGAAGGCCAAAGTGCCCCGGCCCTCTTCCTTTGCCATTTCGCTACCGGACACCCTGCCAGCTTCCAATTTTAGGTGTTGAGGGACGACTGACCGGTCCGTAAACTTAGATGTTCGTGTTACCCTGCTGCAGTCATCACACTTGGGTTATCCTGCCATCAGGCGGTCCCGCAGTCGGCCCGAATTCCAAAGTCTTGGTCCGGTGTCGGTTGCTGCCGCTTCTTCCCTGACGTCAGTGTGCCAGAGGTATTTGAGGCCTCCGCCATTTTCTTCAGTCTTTCTTGCCGCGCGGTGCACGAAGCAAAAGCATTTGGCAAGTGCCGGTTGGCCGACACCTGAGATTTTCGATTTGAATTTCAGTCTGAAGTCTTCATTAAAGCTAAGTACCCCGTTGGGGAACACTTTCATGCCTCAGTCTGATGTCAGAAGTTAATTACATTTCTTGTGGGAAGCAAATACCTCATAAGGACTTCCATTCCTGTTGTATTCCTTGCCTAGGCCCAGACCACAACGTCACAGGTTGTCGGTTTTGTGCTAGGTTTAATAAACTAACTATCAAACGCCGTTTTGACTGCCACGGCATTATTTTGGTAGGAAATTTAATTATATCATGCTGTCTGAGCAGCCGACGGCCGCCACTCATAAAAAATGCAAGGATAATGACAGGCAGCCAAGGAATAAGCCAGACACCGAGGCCTCAGTTGGGCCTGTCGCCGGTTCTCCGGTTTTCAGTGAGGCACCTAAGCAGCCCCTGACTACCGCAGAACTGGAACCCCAGGCAGCTGCGGACTCCACTAGGCCTACGCAGCCTTCTACAGACACCGGAGCAGAACTAGACACCGGTGCAACGGAAACGCCTTCTGGCGCAGAAGGCGTCTTCAGACAGACTACACTCGCCATTAAATCTTACGCTAAACTTAAAACTCCTTTAAAACCAAAGAATACTGTACATCAGGCTACAGTTCAAGGCCCCATGCCTAAGAAACAGATGCTTAGGAATACTGAAGATTTAATTACCCTCATCAGGGGTTCCCATCCCCCCTCCTGATAAGACCAAGACAAGAGGAGGATTATGCATCCTCTGACCAGGTTTCTCTCTCCTCAGATTCTTCTGAGGAACAGGATTACACTTTTTCACCTCGTGAGGATTCTGAGGCTGAAGATTCCATTCCCTTGGCTTCTTCTGAAGACTACTCCTTTGGGGAAACTTTGCATACCATGAGGGAACATTTCCACTGGGAAGGCCAGGATTACTCAGATTCTAAGAAAAGGCTCCAAGAGTTCCTTTTACTACCCCAGCACAGACCTCTTGCTATCCCTCCTGTTTTAGATATTGTGGCTGATGTTTACTTGGAGTCTAGTTTAAATCCAGACTCTCTACCTCCTGCTCCAGCCAAACCAGACAGATACTACAGAGTACCTGACTCACACAAATTCCTTTATAAAAGCCCTGTAGCTGACCCAGAAACAATTTAACAGGGTCCTAAGGGGCAAAAGCTTCTATGGCTAAAAATCCTGTGCCCTCTAAAAGGGATTCCAGAGCTTTAGATAGATGGGGAAAGAAAATTTACACCTCAGCGACTCTGGCTATGAGAGCATTAAATTGCCAGTTTCACATGCTGAAATATCAACAATTCCTAATGTCTCAGTTAAAACAAAAAATGAGCACACATTCAGAACAGCCTGAATTCAAGGATATGCAGGATCTGTTGCATGCAGCTGAACAGGTGGGCAAGCATACCTTGCAATGCGGATTTGATTCATTGGAAGCTTCCTGTAGAGCAGCTGTTACTGGCTCTGTCATACGTAGACATGCTTGGTTAAAATAACAAACCCTCCCTGACCATGTTAAAGCAAAATTATTGGATGCACCTTTACAACAGGATGTATCATTTGGTGTCAAAGCAGAAGAGGTTTTAAAGAAAATGGAGGATAAGGCAAAGTCTATGCCAAACGGTCAAGGATTTTTTTGCAGGTACAACCCCCTTGTTTCAGCAGAAATTAGCCAACAAAAAAATGGTCCTTTCCAGCTTCAGACAGATCAGAGGGGCAAATACAGATGCCCAAGGGGCAGAGGCCAGTCACAGGACCCTTACAAACCTCACCAATGGGGTTCTGCTACCCAGAAAGGAGGAGAAGACAGGCCCCAGGCTAGCAGAATACAAACGCAATGACTCTATCCTCAAACTACCAAGCAAGTCTCTCCTGGCAACTCTCTTGGGAGGAAAACTAGCATTTTTGCAGACAACTGGCACATAATCACAAAAGACAGATGGGTTCTAAACATGGTTTCCCAAGGATACAGATTCCACTTTCATACCTTACCAAGGATCAAAGGAATGCCAAACCTGCCACCAAATCAATGGGCAGAGGCACAAAAACAAATTACAGCTCTCCTGAACATGAAAGCCATTCAACAGGTACCTGCACAGGAGCAAGGGCAAGGATTTTACTCAAGACTCATCCTAGTCCCAAGAAACAAAGCCGGGAGACCCATTCTGGATCTTTCAATTCTGAACACCTATCTGCAAGTACCAAAATTCAAGATGCTAACACTACACAGCAGCTTCTTCCAATGCTGGGCAAGAATGCTTGGCTAGTCACTTTGGACCTCAAGGAGGCATACCTGCATGTCCCTATCAGACAAAATTGCAGAAGATACCTTCGCTTCATTGCAGGTTCAACGCATTGTCAATTCTCTGCACTGCCCTTTGGCTTATCTACTGTGCCCAGGGTCTTCACAAAATGCTTGGCACCAGTAATTGCATACTGCAGACAAAGAGGAATTCAAATATACCCATACCTGGACGACTGCCTTATTCAAGAAGAAAGCAAGGACATTCTTTTAAAAGCATCTGGCATTTGTCAAACACCTAAGTTGCCTAGGGTGCACAGTAAACTAAAAGAAATCAAAACTAGTACCCTCACAAGACATAATATTCCTGCGTACCAGCTTGAATACAACGGCCCAGATGGCTTACCTGCCTTCAACAGGAATTTCTATGGTGGGCACAGTCATGTCACCTCAACAAGGGTCAGCCTTTCACCTTACCCACAGCCAGGCAGACTATGACAACAGATGCATCGGACTATGCCTGGGGGAGCACACATGGCAGGACATGTGCATTCAGGGCAAATGGACTACAGATCAGAGAGACCTGCATATCATTCATAAAGAAATGCTAGCAGTGCAGAATGCCCTAACTGCTTCAAGGACCTTCTACACCCAGGACAACTACTAATAAGGACTGACAATACCACAGTTATGTGGTACATAAGCAAGGGGGCACACATTCCTAGCCTCTATGCAGGCAAGCAATGACCTTGTGGAACACTGCACTGTCTTATCAGGTTCAATTACGAGCACAATTCCAGCCAGGAAAGAAAAAACACATTGGCAGACCTAAGCAGAAACCTCAGGGATCCACACGAATGGAAACTAGATCCACAAGTATTTGCAATGATAGTTCAAAGATGGGGATGCCCAGACATAGATCTGTTTGCAAGCCCCCACAACCACCAACTTCAAAAAATTTGCACAAGGACCTTCCATCCTCTAGCTTGGAAAGTGGACGCCCTCTCATTCAGTTGGAAAACATTAACAGTTTATGCTTTCCCTCCACTGCCTCTTCTAGCAAAAGTACTGCAGAAAGTCAGATTAGAGAGGCCACAAATGATACTTGTTGCACCAGACTGGCCACGCCAACATTGGTTTCCAATTTTAAGGAATATGGCCCACGGCCCACCATGGATTTTGCCACAAATTCCTCACCTGCTCACCCAGCAAGACCATCAGATTCTACACAGCCAGCTCAAGACTTTGGCTGCATGGCAAATTACTTAAACAACCAACACCTTATCCAAAGCTGTTATGGATGTCATTCAGGAGGCCCAGCACCAGGAAAACCTATTCAGACAATTGGGAAAGATTTTGCGCCTGGAACCAGACTAAAGGTCTAAACCCCCTTGATCCAAACATCCCTCAAATTCTACAATACTTGACTGAGATGTTACACAAAGGGCTTTCCTTTTCATCTGGAGAGCTCCAACACCTACTTGGGATCTCAACTTTGTTTTGGAAAAGCTTACACTGCCGCCCTTTGAACCAGCTTTTTCAGCTGATTTAAAATTTATTTCATGGAAAACTGCCATACTAGCAATAACCTCAGCTAGAAGAGTCAGAGCTGCAGGCACTAATGGCAGTGGAACCTTTCATCATTTTTCATCAAGACAGTCTCTCTCTACGAACTAATCCTTCCTTCATGCCAAAGGTGGTATCCAGTGTGGCTTTAACCAAACCATTCACTTGCCCACCTTCTTCCCAAATCCCCAGAACAAAGGAGAAAGGACTCCTGACATTCACATTTGGACATTCACAGGCAATTACGTTGCTACTTGGATAAAACTAAAGCTTTCAGAAAAACTGACCAGCTTTTTGTAGCCTGTGCTACAGGATCACAAGGAAAAGCCATCTCAAAACAGTTTCAAAATGGATAGCACATTGCATACGTTTCTGCTACACACATCATGGGAAACAGTACCTGCTAACATTAGGTCCCACTCCACCAGGGCTACAGCTACATCAGCAGCCTTTCTCAGGAGAGTGCCAACCAAGGACATTCTGGAAGCTGCTACGTGGAGTTCAGTGCACACCTTCACCAAACACTATAATTTACCTCTATACTCTAAGACTAGAGCTGGTTTTACCACTGCAGTTTTGCAGGGCCTACTAGCTTCTTCTTCTAACCCTGTTTGATTCCACCTCCCATCCTTAGCTTTGGGATTCAACCCAAGTGTGAGACTGACCTGCAGCAGGGTAACACGATAACATAGTACGGTTTTGTACATACCATAAATGTAGATGTTGGTGTTCACCCTGCTGCAGTCCAGGTTACCCTCCCTCCATCCCCGCTGTACTTATCTCTACCACTTCTTCCTATACTACCTCTGTGGTATTTGCTTGTGCCTAAGGCTTTTGTTTGATTTTTATATAACCATATATATATTTTGCCTACCTATTGGGGGGCACCTGACAACTGGGGCAAGAAAAACTGAAGAAAATGGCATCGGATGCCTCTTAAATACCCCTGGCGCACTGAGGTCAGGGAAGAAGTGACAGCAACCGACACCGGACCAAGACTTTGGAATACGGGCCGACTGCGGGACCGCCTGACGGCAGGATAACCCAAGTGTGATGACTGCAGCAGGGTGAACACAACATCTACATTTATGGTAGGTACAAAACTGTACATGTCCTTCAAGGATGCATCTGCAGTCATAACATATGGGTTGCCCTGCCTCAGGCAGCCCTTCGGTCGGCCGGATTCCAAAGTCTGGGTCTGGCCTCGGCTGATGTCGCACTTTCCCTGACGTTAGAGCGTCTGGGGTATAAAAGCATCAGCCGACGCCATTTTCCTCTGTCTTTCTTGCCGCGCGGTGCCCGAAGCAGAAGCTGTTCGCAAGTGCCGGTCGGTCAGATCCAGAGATTTCAGCTACCGAAAACTTCGAAAAAAGCTAAGTACCCCGTTGGGGACTCTTTTCTTGCCTCAGCCGATGTCAGACAAAATAAATAATTGTTTAACTTGTGGGAAACAGATACCTCATATGGATTTCCATTCTTACTGCCTTCCTTGCTTAGGCCCAGACCACGACGTATCGGCCTGTTTAGCCTGTGCCTCCTTCAACTGACGAACTCTTTAGACGTCGGTCGGAGTTTGCAGAGGAATTTTTTGGAGCCGCTTTTGCTTAAAAAATGCCGTCGGAGACTCCGACTTCGCATATGGTCAAAAACCGCAAGGAAAAGGACCGACACTTGCGGCCCGCGGTTTCGGCTGAAACCACGGCTAGGCCTGCCGCGAGTGTCTCTGTTTCGGCCGAAACAGAGTCTTAGACGATTCCTTCTTCTGAGACCATACTTCCGACCACCGAGGCCCGAGAGGGCCCCGGCTGAGTCTGCTTCAGAACTACCTACCGAAGCTAGTGTTCAGGAATTGTCCGACACCATACCTTTGGACATTTCTACCCCTGCACGTGGGGCAGCTAGGCCCCCAGCTTCTATGTCCATTAAGGCCTTTTCTAGGGCTAAAGCTGCCAAACTTTCAAAAGCTTTGCCTGCCAAATCTACACCCCAGAGGCCTTCCTCTAGTTCACAGATCCTCAGCCTGAGGACCTTATCTCCTTAATTAGGGGTTCACAACCTCACCCAGACAGGGCCTCTCAACCTTCTCCAGACAAAAGGCCCAGGACTGACCCCTCTGAATCCCACTCCTCAGATGATTCCACTGATGGATCTGAGTTGTCAGACCACCAGGAAGGGGCTTACTCGCCTTATGAGGATTCAGATGCAGAGGAATCTATCCCTTCGGCCTCCCCTCCTGAAGAGTTTTCCTTTGGGGAGACTTTACACTCCATGATAGAGCACTTTCAATGGCAAGGTCAGGATTTCTCTGATTCTAGAAAAAGATTAAGGACCTTTTTGCATTTGCCTCAGCATAGGCCCTTAGCTATACCTCCTGTCAGTACAGCCCCTGATACTCTTCCTTCTGCCCCTGCCAAACCCGACAGATATTACAGGGTCCCGGATTCTCATTTCCATCTGTATAAAGCCCATTCTGCAGACCCAGAAACTTATTTCTCAGGGCCCTAAAGGGGTTGCAGCCGCTACTGCCAAAAATCCCCTACCCTCTGAAAGAGAGTCTAGAGCTTTAGAGAGATGGGGTATGAAGGTGTATACATCTGCAACTCTTTCTGTCAGGGCATTAAACTGTCAATTCCATATGATACAGTACCAAGAGTATTTGTTAGATGAACTGAATAAGAAGCTTTCTTCTCCTGAACCCGTAGACCGTAAATCCCTTCAGGATTTGGTACATTACTCACAACAGGTTAGTAATCATTTCTTAAAATGTGGCTATGATGCACTGGAGGCTTCATTTAGATCAGCTGTGACTGGGGCAGTTATTCGTAGGCATGCCTGGCTGAAGGTGCAATCTTTGCCAGACCATGTCAAAGCTAAACTCCTCGATGCTCCAATGGAGAAACGAAATTTATTTGGCTCTCCTGCTCAGGAGATTCTAAAAAAGGTTGAAGAAAAAGCAAAATCTGTACAAACAGTTAAAGATTTCCTGCAAGTTCAACCACCGAGATTCAGCAGAAACTGGCCTACAAAGAATTGGTCCTTTCCAGACTCGGACAGAGCCCAGAGAGGCAGGAACAGGCGCTCTAGAGGCAGAGGTCAATCGAAGGGCTCCTACAGAGGCCGTCAGTGGCTGCCTGCCAACCAGAGGAGTACTGCAACAGCTACAACAACAACCACTACTACAGGACAGACTCAATGACTTGACTCTGATTCCGCCTACCAGGGATCAACTGGAAGCACCCTTGGGCGGAAAGCTGGCTTTATTCTCAAAAAACTGGCATTATATAGACAAAGGATAAAGGTTTCACTTCCACACTTTGCCAAAAAGAAGCGGAATGCCAAACCTTCCACCAAATCAGAAGGCAGAGGCTTTAAAACAAATCAACAATTTACTTCAGATGAAAGCTATAGAAAAGGTACCATGTTCAGAACAAGGCCAAGGATTTTACTCCAGACTATTCCTTGTACCAAGAAAAGAAAATCAATGGAGGCCTATTCTCGACCTGTCCGCACTGAACACTTATCTCATTGTGCCAAAATTCAAAATGCTGACCCTACAGCAACTTCTTCCCATGTTGGGCAAGGAGTCTTGGCTGGTGACTCTAGATCTCAAGGAGGCATACCTGCACGTCCCTATCCGACCAAGTTGCAGAAGACCCCTCAGATTTCTTGCAGGATCAGAGCATTATCAATTCTCAGCATTGCCCTTTGGCTTATCTACTGCGCCCAGAGTATTCACGAAATGCCTGGCATCAGTAGTTGCACATTGCAGACTACAGGGAATTCAAATTTATCCATACCTGGACGACTGCCTAATACAAGCGGACAACAAGACAAAATTGTTAAAGGACTTTGCCTATGCCATACACCTGTTACAGGCCTTGGGATACACAGTCAACATCCAAAAGTCAAGACTAGTACCATCCCAAAGGATCACCTTTTTGGGTGCAGATCTGGACACAAACACCCAAATGGCCTTTCTCACAGAAGAAAAGCAAAAACAACTTCCAAATTACTTCATGATTTTGACAAGACAAACTCAGCTTACTGCAAGGAAAATCCTGCAGGCCCTGGGTTACATGGCATCCTGCATAATTCTAATCCCACATGCCAGACTGCATATGAGGAAATTACAATGGTACCTAAGGAGTGTATGGTCTCAACAGTCAGTTTAGAAACCATGATACCAATCATTCCATGCCTTCAAAAGGAATTCCTGTGGTGGGCTCAGGCCTGCCAGTCCAACAGAGGGTTGCCTTTCAACAAACCAAAAACAAGGCAGACCATCACCACGGACGCCTCGGACCGAGGATGGGGAGCACACATGGAGGACAAATGCATCCAAGGCCTATGGCCTCAAGGGCAGCTAAGCATGCACATAAACCAAAAGGAAATGCTGGCAGTGAGGCATGCAATCGAGGCTTTCAAACCCTTCCTCCAACAAGGACATCTGTTAATAAGGACAGACAACACCACGGTCATGTGGTACATAAACAGGGAGGCAAACATTCTTACCCGCTATGCCGGATGGCTATGAATCTGTGGGATCTATGCCTGAATCTCAATATCCAACTACAGGCCCAATTCGTGCCAGGGAAAGAAAATGCACTGGCGGACAGCCTAAGCAGAACTACTATGGATGCACACGAATGGATGCTGCACCCAGACATCTTCAAACTCGTAACAAAAACATGGGGAATGGAGATATTCGCCTCCCCACTCAACCATCAACTGAAGACATTCTGCTCAAGGACATAACCACCCACAAGCTTGGAGGGTGGTCTCTCTCTCTTTCAGCTGGAAAGCCCCAACAGTTTATGCCTTCCCACCTCTCCCATTGATGCACAAGGTTCTACTGAAGATCAGGGAGGAACAGCCAAAAGTGATACTAATAGCTCCGGACTGGCCAAGACAGCACTGGTATCCACTATTGAGAAGCATGTCTCAGGCAAAATCATGGCCTCTCCCCCTATGGCCTCTTCTTCTAACGCAGAACAATTTCAAGACCCTGCATCCCAACTTGAAAACATTGCAGCTAACTGCCTGGAAAATTCCTTTAATCCCAATCAAACTGTTTTATCTCAGAGGGTGAAGAACATTATCCTGGAGGCTCGCAGGCCTTCCACAAGGAAGACATACTCAGCTAAATGGAAGAGATTTCTCATTTGGAGCACATCAAAGGGCACAGATGTCACAGTGGCAAACCTAGCACATATCCTAGAATATTTAGCATAATTGTTCCACAATGGCCTGTCCTATTCTTCCATTAAGATTCATGCTTCAGCAATTTCAGCAGAATACAATGTGGAGCCACCTATCTTCTCACACCCTCTCCTCAGACAATTTCTGAGAGGGATCAAAAATGTTAAACCTCCAATAAGACCCCCTCTACCTGCCTGGGATCTCAACTTTATGCTGGAAAAACTGACACTACCTCCTTTTGAACCAGCAGCATCAGCGGATCTACAGTTTCTATCTTGGAAAACTGCATTCCTTCTGGCAATCACTTCAGCAAGAAGAGTATCTGAGTTATATGGCAGTGCAGCCTTTTCTTATTTTCCACCAGGACAGAGTGTCACTAAGAACCAATCCTACTTTTATGCCAAAGGTGGTATCTAGGGTATCCTTGAACCAAGCTATTCACTTGCCTACGTTCTTCCCTAATCCACAGAATAAAGGGGAAAAACTTTTGCACACCCTTGATATACACAGACAACTACGCTACTACTTGGACAGAACAAAAACTAGCAGAAAAACGGACCAACTTTTTGTAGCATATGCAACTGGGGTGCAAGGAAGAGCAATTTCCAAACAGACAATTTCAAAATGGATAGGAAATTGCATTTGCTTTTGCTACTCCTTTCATGGAAAGACAGTTCCTGAAAATATCAGGCCTCACTCCACAAGGGCCACGGCCACCACTACAGCCTTCCTACGGGGGGTGGCTACCAAGGACATTTTAGAAGCTGCTACTTGGACCTCCGTGCATACATTTGCCAAGCATTACAATCTACCTTTATACTCTAGATCCAGAGCAGGGTTTGCAACTGCAGTCCTGCAGGGGATCTTAACTACACCATCCTTTCTTAGTACCTCCACCCCCAGATTGGCTATGGTATTCTACCCATATGTTATGACTGCAGATGCATCCTTGAAGGACATAGTACAATTTTGTACCTACCATAAATGTAGATGTCCGATAGGTATGCATCTGCAGTCAGGATTACCCTCCCTCCTTCCCCTCTGTGGTACTCCTAGGGTGCTTACCCCTCTTTTAGCTAGCTGGGGGAATCTATTATGGTGTATTTGTTTATTCATGTATATAATTTGCAAATGTTTGGAACTTTTCAGCATTTATCCAAATTTAGCCTTCCTAGAGGGCACCTGGCATCTGGGGCAAGAAAAACTGAGGAAAATGGCGTCGGCTGATGCTTTTATACCCCAGACGCTCTGACGTCGGGGAAAGTGCGACATCAGCCGAGGCCAGACCCAGACTTTGGAATCCGGCCGACCGAAGCGCTGCGTGAGGCAGGACAACCCATATGTTATGATTGCAGATGCATACCTATCGGACATCTACATTTATGGTAGGTACAAAACTGTACTTTTTCTCACTTGACTGGCACGCCCCCAGAGCCTACCTAGACCCCGATTACAGAGGTTGAGGGTGACCCCAGTCTTACCTGAGCCTCTGACCAGGATTTCTCCTACAGATGCTACCACCTTTATTCCGTCTTCCGACTCCAGGCCTATGTCTACCCCAGCCAAAAAGAAGCAAAAGACTAAGCATATCACTTTGACCAAAGAAGACCTGCCTCGCTGGCAATCTTTCACCTCTTCCTTGATGCAGGCTTTTATGCCCCTTAGGCCCTCAGCCTCATCCTCTTCTGCTCTACCGCTGCTTAGCCCTAGACCTGCTTCAGCCCCCCCCCCCCCTCTGGCCTCCCAAGACAGGGAAGAAGAGCAAGACACCTACTACTCTTCTGAGGAATGTATTTCATACATCTCCCAAATTGCTTCACCTCAGTAGTACTACACCCCAGATGAGTCTATTGAAAGAGATTCTCCTTTATGAAGATGTCACCAAAATGAAAAAAATATTTTAAATGCGATACTTCTCAAATGCCTGATGCCCAAAAGAGGTATTTTGAGCTTTTACAAGTTGAATCCCCCTCCCCTTCTGCCATCCCTCCTGTCATATCTGCATACTTGGGTGCTTTCACCTCTGCATCAAAGGCTCATGGTTCACAGCCGCCTGCCCCTAATTGACCAGACCGCTTCTACAAGGTGCCCGGTGACAAAAACTTCCTAGTCAAATCCCCTCGGCTGACCCAGCTGTGATTTGCCACCTCTCCTGATAAACAATCCAGACTCCTTCAGTCTGCCTCTCTTACCCACTGACGAAAAACAGTAAATCTATTGATAGGATTGGTAAGAAGGTCTTCACCTCATACCGAGCCATCAATTATCAGGCACATATAACCAAATATGCTTTGGACCTGGTCTCACAAGCTTCTACCTTGCTGACCACTATTCCTGACTGCCCTACTAAACCTGACATCTCTTCAAAAACTTTCTCTGGCTGCCCAGGTAGCCAGACACTCTTATTAGATGCAGCTATGATGCTGCCGAAGCTTTTGCTCTTTCTGCAGCATCTGCCTCTGTTCTTAGGATATATTCCTGGCTTAGAATGCAACATCTATCAAAAGACTTAATGCTCCCCTTGGACCCCAGTTATCTACTTGGGGAAACAATCTGCAGATATTTCTAAAAATCTTCAAGGAAAGAGCAAGGAATTACAAGACATCAAGCATTTGCTGGTGTTTCCAATCCCCAAATATTACAGGAATTGCCCTGCCAAGGACACATTTGTCAGACCTAATCCAACCTCTGTTGGATCTTACTCTTCCAGACCTAGAAGGTGAACCAGAAGACAAAATCCTCCTAGGCAGCCTTTTCAAGACAAAGGAAGCCCCAGTGATGCGTGACTGCCTTGCCCACCTACCCCTGTCCACCCGGCTCGCCCACTGCCTCCGTTTTTTGGAAAGCCATCACAGACTGATGTGATGTTCTTCGTGATTCACTGTTGCAGTCATTACATTTGGGTTATCCTGCTGGCAGGTGCCCTTAGCCGGCCTGAATTCCAAAGTCTTGGGTCCTGCGTCGGCTGTCGTCGCCTCTTCCCTGCTGTCAGGTCGTCAGGGGGTATAAAAGATGCAGCCGATGCCATTTTCTTCATTCTTTCTTGCCGCACAGTGCCAGAGGCAGTTCGCAACTGCCGGTCGGCCGACTCCTGAGATTTTAGTGTTCGAATTTCAGATCCAAAGTCTTCAGTAAAGCTAAGTAACCCGTTGGGGAACCTTTTTTCTTGCTCCAGACTGATGTCAGAAAAAGTTAATTGTATTTCTTGTGGGAAGCAAGTACCTCATAAGGACTTACATTCTTACTGTATTCCTTGCCTAGGCCCTGACAACAATGTTGCTAGTTGTTTGTGCTGAATTTAACCAACGCACTATTAAGTGTCTATACGATTTTGCTTTGTTATTTTGGCCAAAGATTTAATTATACGATGTCGTCGGATAGCCATCCGACTACCGGAGTTCAAAAGAAACGCAAAGAAAAAGAAAGACTGGCATCTGAGGTCCAAAACAGAAGACGAGGCTTCTAAGCCAGTCGCCGGTTGTCAGTGAGGCGATTTCACAGCCCGTGACGCCCGCTACTTTATAGCCGCAGGCCGCTACAGACTCCCACGTGGAAACTCAAAGTATTGGACCCTCTGAGACAATTCCCTCAGATGGATCCGGAGCCGCTGAGCAGGCATCTGCTTCTGAGGGTGTGTTCAGACCAACACAATTACACATTAAAACGACTTCAGCTTCAAAGGCAAAGACTAAAGCACCTTTAAAGACAAACAACTAACACAGCCTCATGGACAGGCCTCCATGCCCAAAAAACAGATGCTCAAAATGGCCGATGACTGACTTAGCTTAATCAGGGGTTCCCATCTCCCCTCATAAGAGGCCTAGGCAAGAGAGAGAGAATATGAATCTTCAGATCAGATTTCCATTTCACCTGATTCCTCTTCTGATCAGGAATACTCCCTATGAGGATTATGATGCTGAAGAATCTATCCCTTTAGCCTCTCCTCCTGAGGACTACTCTTTTGGGGAATCCTTGCTTGCCATGAAGGGAGCACTTCCACTGGCAGAGCCAAGATTTTTCAGAATCTAAGAAAAGGCTGAGACTTCCTTTTACTACCACAACACAGGCCTCTAGCTGTTCCACCTGTGTTAGACATTGTAGATGTGTTTTCAGAGTCTAGTCTGACCCCTGACTCATTACCTCCAGCTCCTGTTAAGCCGGACAGATACTACAGGGATGTTCGTGTTTCGCTGTTGCAGTCATTAGTCTTGGGTTATCCTGCTGGCAGGCTGCCTTCAGTCAGCCAGATTTCCAAAGTCTAGGTCCGGCATTTGTTGCTGTCGTCTCTTCCCTGACATCAGAGCACCAGGGTAGAACAGATGCAGCAGACTCCATTTTCTTCAGTCTTTCTTGTTGCGCGGTGCCCGAAGCAAAAGCAGTTCGCAAGTGCCGGTCGGCCGACTTTTGAGATTATCAAATCCGAATTTCAGAAACTAAGTCTTCATTAAAGCTAACTAACCGTTGGGGAACCTTTTTTCTTGCTCCAGACTGATGTCAAAGTTAACAATTGTATTTTTTGTGGGAAGCAAATACCTCATAAGGATTTTCACTCTTACTGTGTTCCTTGCCTAGGCCCTGATAACGTTGCTAGCTGTCACTTTTGTGCTAGATTACTATCAAGCGTCTGTTCGATTTTGCATTTCATTACTTTGGCCGAATATTTAATTATATAATGCTGTCGGACCAGCCGACAACCGGAGTTTACAAAAAAACGCCAGGAAAAGGACAAGGATAGGCATCCGAGATCCAAAACAGACTATGAAGCGTCTAGTAGGCCAGTCGCTAGTTCTCAGTGAGGTGCTTTCGCAGCCCCTGGCGCCCGCTACCTCAGAGCCGCAGGCCGCTACCGACTCCCACGTGGAGCCAACCTGGCCTCTGGATACTCACGGTATTGGACACTCTGAAATCATTCCCTCAGATGGGTCCGGAGCCGCTGAGCGGGCATCGACTTCTGAGGGCGTCTTTAGACCTACACAACTATATATAAGCCATCCTCAGCTTCAAAGACTAAAGCAGCTCTAAAGACAAAGAAACCAGTACAGCATTCTCCTACTCAGACTTCCATGCCTAAAAAAAACAGATGCTCAAAATGGCCGAAGACCTAATTACTTTGATCAGGGGGCTCCCATCCCCCTCCTGATAAGAGGCCTAGGCAAGAGACAGAGTAGCCTCTCCTCCTGAGAATTATTCTTTTGGGGAAACCCTGCATACTATGAGGGAGCATTTCCTCTGGGAGAGCCAAGATTGTTCTGAATCTAAGAAAAGACTCAGGCTTTCTACTTCTTCCTCAGCACAGACCCCTTGCTATTCCACCTGTTCTAGACGTATTTTCAGAGGAGTTTGGCCTGTCCCCTGACTCTTTACCCCCCATGCACCTGCTAAGCCAGACAGATAACTACAGGGTCCCGGATTCTCAAATTCCTATATAAAAACCCCGCTGCTGACCCAGAAACTATATCTCAGGGTCCCAAGAGGGTTAAAGCTTCCACTGCAAAAAAAACCCCTGTCCCCCCTGATAGGGATTCTAGAGCTCTAGACAGATGGGGGGGGGGTCTACACTTCTGCTACCCTGGCTGCAAGGGCTTTAAATTGTCAGTTTCATATGCTTAAATATCAGCAATATTTAATGTCACCGCTTAAACAGAATGTTGACAAATACTGAATGTTCAGAGAACAAGGAATTGCAGGATTTATTGCATGCAACTGAACAAGTGGGGAAGCATACTTTGCAATGTGGTTATGATTCACTGGAGGCCTCTTGCAGGGCCGCTGTTACAGGTTCTGTTATTAGAAGGCATGTTTGGTTAAAGGAACAGAGTCTACCTGATCATGTTAAAGCAAAATTAGTAGATGCACCATTATAGCATGGTACTTTGTTTGGTACTAAAGCAGAAGAGGCGTTGAAAAAAATGGAGAATAAAGCAAAATCCATGCAGAGACCGTTGAGGGTTTCTTACAGGTACAGCCACCCCGGTTTAGCAGGAACTGGCCTTCCAGAAATTGGTCCTTTCCAGTGTCAGACAGACTACAAAGCGGCAGATACAGGCGTCCCAGAGGCAGATCTCAGCCCCAAGGCTCACACAGGCCTAAACAATGGGGTGCTCCTACCTCCAAAAGCAGAGAAGACAAATCACAACCTTACAGGAAACTGTCCCAATGACTTTCCTCTATCAGTTCCTAGCAGTTTTCTTTTGACAGCCCCCTTAGGGGGGAAACTAGCACTTTTTTCATCAAATTGGCAAATGGATGGTTACCCAAAACAAATGGGTCCTGAACATAGTGTCCCAAGGCTACAGGTTCCATTTTCACACTCTGCCAAGGTCAAAGGGCATGCCAGACCCTGCCACACAATCAATGGGCAGAGGCACAAAAGAAAATTACAGCCCTCGTGGACATGAGGGGCACTCAGCAAGTACTACAACAAGAGCAGGGGCAAGGATTTTACTCCAGACTTTCGCTAGTACCCAGGAAGGACAAAACCCGGAGACCAATACTGGACCTGTCTATACTAAATACGTTTCTGGAAGTTCCAAAATCAAGATGTTGACTCTACAGCAGCTACTGCCCATGCTGGGCAAGAGGGCTTGGCTCGTAACTTTGGACCTAAGAGGCATACCTCCATGTCCCAATCAGACAGTCTTGCAGAAGATACCTCTGATTCATAGCTGGCTCAATGCATTACCAATTCTCTGCACTACCCTATGGCTCCCAGGGTGTTCACAAAATGCCTGGCACCAGTAATTGCATTTTGCAGACAAAAAGGAATTCAAATATATCCCTACTTGGATGACTGCCTAATTCAAGCAGATAACAGACTGCCTAATTCAAGCAGAGAACAAAGACACTCTTCTGAAGCATCTGGCATTTGTAAAAAGATTACTAATTGGCCTAGGGTACACAGTAAACGAAAAGAAATCAAAACTAGTGCCCTCAAGAGAATAATATTCCTGGGTGCAAGCTTAAATACAACTGCCCTGATGGCTTCTCACACCAAATAAGCAAAACCAACTGACTACTTACTTCAAGAAATTGGCAACAAAAACCCACTTATCTGCAAGGAAAATTCTGCAGGCTTTGGGCTTCATGGCATCCTGCATTCTAATTATTCCATATGCCAGACTGCATATGAGGAAACTACAATGGTATCTGAAAAGTGTTTGGACTCAGCATTGCAACAGCCTGGAGACAGTAATTGCACTCATTCCCTGCCTACAACAGGAGTTTCGATGGTGGGCAGAAGCCTGTCACCACAACAAGGGTTCAGGAACAGTTCACCCACAGCCAGACAGACGCTGACAAACGGATGCATCAGATTATGCCAGGGGGGCCCACATGGCAGGAAAATGTGTTCAGGGCACATGGCCTGCAAACCAAATGCATCTTCACACCAATCAAAAAGAGATGCTGGCTGTACAAAATGCCCTGACAGCTTTCAAGGATCTCCTTCATCCAGGACAACTGCTGATAAAGACGGACAATACTACGATCATGTGGTACATAAACAAGCAGGGAGGCACGCATTCTTACCCCCCTTTGCAGACCAGCCGTGATTTTGTGGAACACAGCACTGACTTATCAAGTACACTTTCAAGCTCAATTCTTGCCAGGAAAGACAAATACTCTGGCAGACTAAGCAGAAACCTCATGGATCCTCACGAGTGGAAACTAGATCCACAAATATTCAGCATAACAACAAGGAAATGTGGATGCCCAGACCTAAATCTATTTGCCTCCCCTCACAACTGCCAACTACAGAGATTCTGCACAAGGACTTATCACAAGCAAGCATAGAAAGTGGATGCTCTATCATTCAGCTGTAAAACCCTTTCAGTATATGCCTTTCCTCCACTGCCTCTCCTCCCCAAGGTACTCCTAAAGGTCAGACAAGAGAAGCCAAAAATAAACCTGATTGCCCCGGACTGGCCACACCAGCACTGGTACTCGGTCCTAAAGAGTTTGTCTCAAGGCCCAGCCTGGACATTGCCTCAAATTCCTCATTTACTAACCCAACAGAACAATCAGATACTGCACAGCCAACTCAAAACTCTTAAATTTGGTTGCATGGCGAATAATGTAACCATTCAGAGCACACCTTTTTCCAAAGCAGTTATGGATGTAATTCTGGAGGCCAGGGCTAGCACCAGAAAATCATATGCAGAAAAGTGTCTGTGCTTGGAACCAGGCACAAGGAATTGACGTGCTTGTACCAAATATTCCTCAGATTTTACAATACTTAACTGAGATGTTGGACAAAGGCCTATCTTTTTCATCTATTAAAATTCATGCCTCTGTCATTACAATATGGACCCACTTATTTTTTCACATTCTCTACTAAGGCAGTACCTCAGATTGGCCAAAAACATAAGACCCCCAAGAAGAGCACCAATACCTGCATGGGACCTCAATTTCGTCTTGGAAAAACTCACACTGCCCCCTTTTGAGCCAGCTAATACAGCTGAGATAAAATTCTTATGGAAAACAGTTCTACTCTTGGCAATAACTTCAGCAAGAAGAGTCTGAGTTACAGGCACTAATGGCGGTTGAACCTTTTATAATTTTCCATCCGGACAGGGTTTCTGAGGACAAACCCAACATTTATGCCCAAGGTAGTGTCCAGTGTGGCTCTTAATCAAACAATTCATTTGCCTACTTTTTATCCAAACCCACAGAATAAGGGAGAGACTTCTACATTCTTTGGACATACACAGACAGCTACGCTTCTACTTGGACAAAACTAAAGCTTTCAGAAAATCTGAACCACTCTTGGTAGCATATGCTGCAGGATCTCAAGGAAAAGCAATCTCAAAGCAGACTATTTCCAAATGGATAGCCCATTGCATTAGCTTCTGCTATTCTCAACATGGCAAAACAGTGCCCAAGGGCATCAGGCCACATTCAACCAGAGCAGCAGCTACTTCAGCAGCCTTCATCCGGAGTACCAACTAAGGACATTTTGGAGGCTGCAACTTGGACTTCAGTGCACACTTTTACAAAGCACTACCACTTGCCTCTTTACTCTAAATCCAGAGCAGGCTTCGCCACTGCAGTTCTGCAGGGCCTCATAGCCACTCCTAATTCAATTTAGGCCCAGCCACCAACCTCAGCTTTGGGATTCAACCCAAGAGTAATGACTGCAACAGTGAAACACTATGAACATAGTACAGATGTCCTTCAAGGATGCATCTGCAGTCCTTACAAATGGGTTGTCCTGTCGTCAGGCAGCCCTTCGGTCAGCCGGATTCCAAAGTCTGGGTCTGGCCTCGGCTGGTGTCGCACTTCACCCGATGTCATAGCTGCAGTTATTCGGGTATAAAGGCATCAGCCGACGCCATTTTCCTCAGTCTTTCTTGCTGCGTGGCGCCCGAAGCAGAAGCTGTTCACAAGTGCCGGTCGGTCAGAACCAGAGATTACTACTACCAAATACTTCGAAGACTTCTAAAAAATCGAAGACTTCTAAAAAGCTAAGTACCCCGTTGGGGACTCTTGCCTCAGCCGATGTCAGAAAAAGTGAATAACTGTTTAACTTGTGGGAAACAAATACCTCATAAAGATTTCCACTCTTACTGCTTACCTTGCTTAGGCCCAGACCACAACGTAGTAGCTTGTCTAGCCTGTGCTTCTTTTAACCGACGGCCGCTTAGACGTCTGTCGGAATTTGCTGAGGAGTTTTTCGGCTCCGATTTTGCTTACATTATGCCGTCGGATCCTCTGACTACGCAAATATCTAAAAAACGCAAGGAAAAGGACAGACACTCCCGGTCTGCGGTTTCGGCTGAAACCGAGCAAGCGGTTCTTCCTTCAGCCGAAAACTTGCCTCCTAATGAGGCCTCTTCCAACCTGACGGAGTCGGCTTCTGATATACCTCCTGCTCTTGCAGTTTCTCAGGAATTGTCTGACACTATTCCCCTGGATATTTCTACCCCTGCACGTGGAGCTGCTAGGCCACCTGCATCCATGTCCATTAAGGCCTTTGCCAGGGCTAAAGCAGCTAAATCTACTAAATCTGTGCCTGCTAAGACCCCCTCTCACAGGCCTAGCTCTAGTTCTCAAATGCTTAGTCTAGCAGAGGATCTAATTTCTTTAATCCGGGGATCCCAACCTCACCCTGACAGGGCCTCTCACCCACCTCCAGAGAAGAGGCCTAGAGCAGAGCCCCCTGAGCCAGTTTCGACAGATGATTCCTCTGATGATTCAGATGTTACTAACTCTCCAGAGGCTCCTTTCTCCCCCTATGAAGACTCTGATGACTCTGATGCTGAAGAGTCCATTCCTTCTGCCTCTCCACCTGAGGAATTTTCCTTTGGGGAAACCTTGCATGCTATGAGGGAACAATTTCAGTGGCAGGGCCAGGATTTTTCTGACTCTAGAAAAAGGCTTAGAACTTTTCTGCATTTACCACAACATAGACCTTTAGCCATACCTCCAGTTCTCTCTGTTGTAGATGATGCTTTTAATGATGCTTGTACTGCTCCTGATTCACTACCTCCGGCCCCTGCTAAGCCCGATAGGTACTGCAGGGTCCCGGACACGCATTACCATTTGTATAAGGCTCCTTTTTCAGACCCCAGAGACTATCTCCCAGGGTCCTAAAGCTGTAACAGCTACCTCTGCTAAAAAAACCCTCCCCTCAGAAAGGGAATCTAGGTCCTTAGAGAGATGGGGTAAAAAAGTTTACACTTCTGCTACTCTTTCAGCTAGGGCCTTGAACTGTCAATTCCGCATGATCCAGTATCAAGAATTTATGCTAGATCAGTTAACTAAAAAACTGTCCTCAGATGAACCATTAGACAAAAAATATGTTCAGGAAATGGTACATAACACAGTAACCATTCCTTGAAATGCGGCTATGATGCACTGGAGGCTTCCTTTAGATCAGCCATGACTGGCACAGTTATCAGAAGGCATGCATGGTTAAAAGAGCAGGCCTTACCAGACCATGTCAAATCAAAGCTACTAGATGCTCCCATGGACAAGATCAATTTGTTTGGCTCTCCTGCACAACAGGTGCTGAAGAAGATGGAAGAAAAGGCAAAATCTGTACAAACAGTGAAAGATTTCTTACAGGTCCAACCTCCAAGGTTTAGCAGGAATTGGCCCTCCAAGAATTGGTCCTTTCCAGACTCCTCCAGAGCTCAGAGAGGCAGGAATAGGCGTTCAAGAGGCAGAAGTCAATCCAGGGGTGCCTACAGGGGATGCCAGTGGCAGGGTAACAATCAGCGAGGTGCAGCCACAGACACAGCCACCACCACTACTACAGGACAATCAGTGACTTGGCTCTAGCACCGCCTACCAGGGAACAACTAGAAGCACCCTTGGGCGGAAAGCTAGCTTTATTTTCAGCAAACTGGTATTACATCACAAGAGACAAGTGGATTTTGCAGACAATAGACCAAGGTTACAGGTTTCACTTCCATACTCTACCAGGGAAGAGAGGAATGCCAAACCTACCTCCAAATCAAAAGGCAGAAGCTCTAAAACAAATAACTCAATTATTAAGAATGAGAGCTGTGGAAAAGGTACCATCTACAGAGCAAGGACAAGGATTTTACTCCAGACTCTTCCTGGTACCAAGAAAAGAAAGCAAATGGAGACCTATACTCGACCTGTCCACTTAACACATTCCTCATTGTTCCAAAATTCAAAATGCTGACCCTACAGCAGCTTCTTCCCATGCTGGGCAAGGAGTCTTGGCTGGTAACTCTAGATCTCAAGGAGGCATACCTGCACGTCCCCATACGACCAAATTGCAGAAGATACCTCAGATTTCTTGCAGGATCAGAGCATTATCAATTCTCGGCATTGCCCTTTGGCTTATCCACTGCGCCCAGAGTGTTCACGAAATGCCTGGCATCAGTAATTGCTCATTGCAGACTTCAGGGAATTCAAATCTACCCTTACCTGGACGACTGCCTGATACAAGCGGACAACAAAAACAAGTTAGCAGAAGACTTGAAAATGAAGAGTCATTCACCTACTACAAGCCCTGGGATACACAGTCAATATAAAAAAGTCAAGGCTGATTCCCACCCAAAGGATAACCTTTTTGGGTGCAGAGCTGGACACATCCAAACAAATGGCATTCCTAACGGTAGAAAAACAGGAACAACTCCCTCTACTTGGCATTAACAAAGCAGAACCATCTAACAGCAAGAAAAGTCCTGCAAGCCTTAGGTTTCATGGCATCCTGCATAATATTGGTTCCACATGCCAGACTGCATATGAGAAAGTTACAGTGGTACCTAAGGAACTTATGGTCTCAACACAGGCACAGCCTAGAAACCCAAATTCCTATGATTCCATGCCTGAAGCAAGAATTCCTATGGTGGGCTCAGGCCTGTCAATCAAACAAAGGATTGCCCTTCCTCAACACTCAACCAAGCCAAACCATCACAACGGACGCCTCAGACCTCGGTTGGGGGGCCCACATGCTGGACAAGTGCATACAAGGTTCATGGACTCCGGACCAACTACTCCTGCACATAAATCAAAAGGAAATGCTGGCAGTAAAACTGGCAATTCAGACATTCAGACCATTTCTTCAACAAGGTCAACTGTTGATAAGGACGGACAACACCACAGTTATGTGGTACATCAACAAACAGGGAGGCGCACACTCGTACCCTCTATGCCGGATGGCAATGGACCTCTGGAATGTGGCCCTGAGTTACAACATTCAGTTGCAAGCTATTTTTGTACCAGGAAAAGAAAACATTCTAGCAGACATACTAAGCAGATCAACCACGGATGCCCACGAATGGATGCTCCATCCGGACATCTTCAAAACCATTACAAGAAAATGGGGACTCCCACAGATAGACTTATTTGCATCCCCACGCAATCACCAACTAAAGAAATTCTGCACAAGGGCGTACCACCCACTTGCTTGGAAGGTGGACTCCGTCTTTCAGTTGGAAAAACCTGACAGCATATGCATTCCCACCATTTCCTTTGATGCACAAGGTGCTATTGAAAATCAAAGAAGACCATCCAAGGATCATTCTGATAGCTCCAGACTGGCGAAGACAACATTGGTACCCATTGCTGAGGAGCATGTCTCGGGAACAAATATGGCCCCTACCCCTTGTTCCCTTACTGTTACAGAACAACTTCAACACCCTGCATCCAAACCTGAAAACACTGCAGCTGACTGCCTGGAACATTGCATAAGAACAAAACACCAAAATTTATCACAAAGGGTTAAAGACATTATCTTGGAGTCTTGCAGACCCTCAACAAGAAAAAATTATTCAGCAAAATGGAAAAGAGATTCCATTTGGAGTACTGCAAAAGGAGAAAATGTGTCACTGGTAAACATAGCCAACATCCTGGAATACTTGGCAGAGCTCTTCCACAAAGGCCTGTCCTATTCTTCCATTAAGATTCATGCATCAGCTATTTCAGCAGAATACGATTTGGATCCTCCACTTTTCTCACATCCTCTGCTTAGGCAGTTTCTGAGTGGAATTAAAAACCTAAAGCCACCTAGGAAGCCACCATTGCCAGCATGGGACTTGAACTTTGTGCTAGAAAAATTGACACTCCCTCCTTTCGAACCAGCAGCCACAGCAGAATTGCAATACTTATCATGGAAAACTGCTTTCCTGCTGGCAATCACTTCAGCAAGAAGGGTATCTGAACTACAGGCATTAATGGCAGTACAGCCCTTCCTGATCTTCCATCAAGATAGTGTCCATGAGAACAAATCCTACTTTTATGCCTAAGGTGGTTTCCAGAGTATCTTTGAATCAGGCTATCCACCTACCTACATTCTTCCCCAACCCACAAAACGGGGGAGAAAGACTGTTACATACCTTGGATGTGCATAGGCAATTACGCTACTACCTGGACAGGACCAAGGGTAATAGAAAAACTGACCAGCTACTGGTAGCATATGCAACAGGAATGGAAGGAAAAGCAATTTCAAAACAGACAATCTCTAAGTGGATAGGAAATTGCATTAGATTTTGTTACTCCTACCATGGGAAGAAAACTACAGAAAACATCAGGCCTCACTCTACAAGGGCTACAGCCACTACCACAGCTTTTCTACGAGGAGTGGCCACCAAAGACATTTTAGAGGCTGCTACTTGGAGCTCCGTGCATACATTTGCCAAGCATTATAATTTACCTTTATACTCTAGATCCCGAGCAGGTTTTGCCACTGCTGTTTTGCAAGGGATCTTAACTACACCATAATTACCTTTCTCCTCCTCCCCCAGTTTGGCTATGGTATTCTACCCATTTGTAAGGACTGCAGATGCATCCTTGAAGGACATAGTACAGTTTTGTACCTACCATAAATGTAGATGTCAGATAAGAATGCATCTGCAGTCAGGATTACCCACCCTCCTTCCCCTCTGTGGTACTCCTAGGGTATTGCCCATCTTGTAGCTAGCTGGGGGAATCTATTATGGTGTATTTGTTTGTATATATGTACATACATGTTTATTTTTGGTTTGCTGTCTACTATTTGGAAACATTTGCATTTATCCAAATTTAGCCTTCCTAGAGGGCACCTGGCATCTGGGGCAAGAAACACGGAGGAAAATGGCGTCGGCTGATGCCTTTATACCCGAATAACTGCAGCTATGACGTCGGGTGAAGTGCGACACCAGCCGAGGCCAGACCCAGACTTTGGAATCCGGCCGACCGAAGGGCTGCCTGACGACAGGACAACCCATTTGTAAGGACTGCAGATGCATTCCTATCGGACATCTACATTTATGGTAGGTACAAAACTGTACTTTTTGTACTTACCATAAATGTAGATGTTAAGTGTATTCACTGTTGCAGTCCAGGTTACCCGCCCATCATCCCCTTTTCATTGCTGGGACTTTTCTGTACTTCTCTATTCTATACAACCTATGTGGTGTATTTGCTTGTCGATGAAGGTATTTTTTTATGTTAGTGCATGCTTTTATATAAGCATAATTTTAGCCTACCCTTTTGGGGACACCTGACATCTGGGGCAAGAAAAACTGAAGAAATTTGTTGTTGGCTGCATCTTTTATATCCCTGGCGCACTGACGTTAGGGAAGAGGCGACGGCAACCGACGCCGGACCAGGACTTTGGAATTCAGGCCGACTGCAAGTAGCCTGCCAGCAGGATAACCCAAGAGTAATGACTGCAACAGTGAATACACTCTTAACATCTACATTTATGGTAGGTACACAACTGTACTTTCTGCAGGGCATTATAGCTGCTCCTAATGCTATCTAGTTCCATCTTCCCATCCATAGCTTTGGGATTCTACCAGATGTAATGACTGCAACAGTGAAACACTAGCATAGTACAGATGTTCTTCGTCTTCCCTTGCTGCAGTCCTGACAATTGGGTATAGTCCGCGTCCCAGTCGGCCCGAATACCAGAGTATAAGGCTGACGTCGGTCATGGCGCCTTAGACTGACGTCAGTACGTCAGGGTACTAATGCGCATGACCGACGTCATTTCCTCAGTCTTTTTTGCCGCATGGTCCGATGCAGAAGCAATTTTGCGAGTGCAGGTTGGCGTTCTGAGATTTTCCGAAACCGGAGTTTCAGACTGAATACAGAGTTGGCTAAGTAACCCGTTGGGAACATTTTGGTTTTTCTTGCCTCAGTATTTAACGGATGTCAGTAAAAGTGAATAACTGTATTTCTTGTGTAAAGCAGATACCGCATAGGGATTATCATACATTGTGTATACCTTGTTTAGTTCCTGTGCACGGCGTTGTTGGTTGCGCTCTTGTGCTAGATTTAACAAGCGCACTATTAAGAGGAGGCTTGATTGTGCTAGGTTAGTGTTTGGGAAGCGTTGCAATTACACTGTGCCGTCGGATGCTCCGGCGCCTGCTTCATCTAAGAAGCGCAAGGACAAAACGGTGAAGTCTAGGGGTGAGGAACCGGCAGTCCGGACGTCGGTCCTTTAGAAGGCTCAGGAGCCAGAGGTTTTGCCAGGTGTCTCTATGGAGTCTCAGGCAGATACTTTACTGTTACAGGATGTGCCCTCTCAGGAGGTAGGCCAGGCTGAGGGGCTTCTCAGGTAACTGTTCTTCCCTCTCTTCCCAAGGTAGTTAGGGCCTCTCCTTCTGTTGCCAAAGCTTCTTTTAGAGGAAGGCCAAGTTCAGCTTCTGTAGGGGCTTCTCCTAGCATTTCGGGCTCTGTGCCTAAGAAACATATGCTTAAAATGGCAGAAGATTTGATTACTCTGATTAGAGGTTCTATGCCCCACCTGATAAGAGGCCTAGGGTGGAACAGGAGTTTGATAGTTTTGAACAGTGTTCACAGGCTTCAGAGTCTTCTGTGGAAGACTTGCAAGAGTTTCCTGCTTATTCTGATTCTGATGTGGATGATTCCACTCCTTCAGCTTCTCCTCCTGAGGATTTTTCATTTTCAGAGACTCTTCACTCCATGAGGGAGCACTTTAAATGGGAAGGCCAAGATTACTCTGACTCCAGAAAAGGCTTAGGGAATTCTTGTTTTGCCCCAGCATAGGCCCTTAGCTATTCCTCCTGTGTTGAATGTGGTGGAGGATGTTTTGCAGAGGCTTCTCTGAACCCTGATTCCTTGCCTCCTGCTCCTGTTAAGCCTGATAGGTATTATAGGGTGCCCAAGCTCATAAGTATTTGTTTAAGAGTCCCAGGGCGGACCCAGAAACTGTTTCTCAGGGGCCTAAAGGTGTTAAAGCTTCTGTGGTTAAAAATCCTGTACCCTCTGATAAAGAGGCAAGGGCTTTGGATAGGTGGGGTAAGAAAGTATATACTTCTTCCACTCTAGCCATGAGGGCGTTGAATTGTCAATTTCATATGCTGAAATATCAGAATTATCTCCTTTCACAATTGAAATCTAAGGTGGATGCTTTGGCGGAAGGTATTGAGTGTAAAGAATTGCTGGATTTGGTTCATGTGTCTGAACAAGTGGGTAAGCATTCTTTGCAGTGTGGTTTTGATGCTGTTCAGGCCTCCTCGAGGGTGGCTGCTACTAGTTCTGTTCTTCGCAGACATGCATGGTTGAAGGATCAGAATTTAGCTGAGCATGTTAAGACCAGGATTTTGGATGCTCCTTTACAGTCTGATGTGTTGTTTGGACCGCCTGTGGAAGCAGTTTTAAAGAAAATGGAGGACAAAGCTAAGTCTATGCAGACTGTTAAAGATTTTTGCAGGTGCAGCCTCCAAGTTTAGTAGAAATTGGCCTGCTAAGGGGTGGACATATCCTGCTTATGGTTCCCAGTCTAGGGGTAGGTCTAGGCGTGGTAGGGGCAGGGCTCAAGGTTCGTTTAGGCCTAGATCAGACAGTTCACCTGCTCAGACTTCTGGTGAGGGCAGGGGTCAGTCCTTTCGTAAGCAGAACCAATGACCTGCCTTTTCAGCTGCCAGTGGACTCTCGTCTGGCAGCTCCTTTGGGAGGAAGATTGTCTCTTTTCAAAGAAAATTGGGATTTAATCACTCAAGACAGATGGGTGCTGGATATCATTCATCACGGGTACAGATTTTATTTCCACACAATGCCCCTTTCAAAGGCATGCCCGATGTTCCTCCTCCACAAAGAAAAGAGGCTCACAAGCAAGTTTCTCAGTTACTCCAGATAGGGGCTATTCAGCCAGTCCCTGTGTCAGAAAGGGGCTTCGGATTTTATTCTCGCCTGTTCCTAGTACCAAAGAAGGGGAACACGTGGAGACCAATTTTGGATTTATCTATCCTCAACACTTATCTGGACATTCCCAAGTTCAAGATGTTGACGTTACAGCAACTGTTACCTCTGCTGGGCAAGGATCACTGGATGGTAACTTTGGATCTCAAGGAAGCTTACCTTCATGTGCCCATAAGGCTAAGTTGCAGAAAGTATCTGCGGTTTCGAACTGGAGATTTTCATTATCAGTTCTCTGCATTGCCCTTTGGCTTATCTACTGCCCAGAGTATTCACAAAGGTTCTGGCTCCAGTGATAGCTTACTTCAGGCTTCAAGGCATTCAAATTTATCCTTACTTGGACGACTGCCTGATTCTGGCTCAAGAAAAGGAACACCTTCTACAGCATCTGGAATATGTCATAGCAGTGCTAAGATGCCTAGGGTATTCTGTGAACGAAATAAAGTCCAGTCTAGTACCCTCTCAAGACATGTGCTTTCTGGGTGTGAGACTGAATACAGCAGCCCAGATGGCCTTTTTAACCCCGGACAAACAAAAGAGTCTGTCACTTTACTTCCATCAACTATCTCATCAGTCCGTGCTGACTGCAAGGACAGTCCTTCAAGCATTAGGGTTCATGGCATCTTGTATTCTGGTGCTTCCCAATGCCAAACTGCATATGAGGAAGCTGCAATGGTATCTCAAAAATGTATGGACACAGCACTGCCAAGATTTGGACACTGTCATTCAAATAATACCTTGCCTTCAAAAGGAATTCTTGTGGTGGGCTCAGGAATGTCACCTAAACAAGGGACTCTCTGTGACCCGGCCAGAGGCGAGTCAGATTTTAACGACAGATGCCTCGGACACTGCTTGGGGAGCTCATCTAAATGGAAAGTGGATACAAGACAAGTGGCCTGCCAGACTACAGCATCTACATATCAACATGAAGGAGATGTTAGCAGTCCAGTTTGCATTGATGGCGTTCAAGGAGTTACTTCTTCCAGGGCAGGTGTTGATTCTGACAGACAACACAACTGTCATGTGGTACATCAACAAGCAAGGGGAACACATTCTTATCCTCTATGCAGGCAAGCAATGATTCTATGGGAGACTGCGTTAAGCCTGCAACTGACTCTTCAGGCAAGGTTTCTGCCAGGAGCACAGAACTCCCTAGCAGATGTATTAAGCAGACAAATCATGGATCCCCACAGTGGAAACTGGATCTTCATGTATTTCAAAATTGACAGTGTCATGGGGAACACCAGACATAGATCTGTTAAGCTTCTCCACTAAACCACCAGCTGCCAAAGTATTGCACAAAGGGGTTTCATCACACAGCTTGGAAAGTGGATGCTCTGTCTTTCAGTTGGAAAAACCTTCATGTCTATGCCTTTCCACCTCTACCTCTTCTTCCAAGGGTATTACTAAAGGTCAGACAGGACAGGCCAAGGATGATTTTGATAGCTCCAGATTGGCCTCGGCAACATTGGTACCCACTTCTAAGGAGTCTTGTAAAGAAGCCTCCATGGCCTTTACCTCTGATTCCTCATCTGTTATCTCAGAAGGACGGTCATCTGCTCAATGTCAAGCTTCCATCTCTTCATCTCACAGCTTGGCATATTCTGTGTTGAAGCATGATAGGTCTCAGCTTCCTCAACAAGTTTTAAATGTGATTATGGAAGCTAGAAGGCCTAGTACTAGGAGAGTGTACAGAAAAATGGAAGAGATTTTTGTTTTGGAGTACAGCAAAGAATTTGGAGATTTCAGAGCCTAATTTGAGTGTGGCTCTTCAATATCTTACTGAATTATTGGACAAAGGTTTGTCTTTCTCTTCCATAAAGATTCATGCTGCAGCAATTTCAGCTCACTATGATTGTGACCCACCTTTGTTTTCGCATCCTTTGTTCAAGCAGTTTCTTAGAGGGCAAAGAATATAAGACCCCCACGTAGAGCTCCTACTCCTGCTTGGGATCTCAATTTTGTGTTGGAAAAACTTACTCTACAACCTTTTGAGCCTGCAGCTACTGCTGAATTGAAATATTTGTCATGGAAGACTGTTTTTCTGTTGGCTATTACTTCTGCAAGAAGGGTGTCTGAGTTGCAGGCCCTTATGGCAGTAGAGCCCTTTTGATTTTCCATAAGGACAGGGTATCATTACGCACTAATCCTTCCTTTATGCCTAAGGTGGTTTCTAGTGTGGCTTTAAACCAAACTATTCATTTGCCTACGTTTTGCAGATCCTCAAAATAAAGGGGAAAAGATTTTGCACACTTTAGATGTACACAGGCAATTGCGTTATTATTTGAGCAGGACTAAAGATTTTAGGCAGTCTCAGCAGTTACTTGTTTCTTTTGCTTTAAGTTCACAGGGCAAGCCTGTGTCAAAACAAACTATTTCTAGGTGGATTGGCTTTTGCATTGCATTTTGTTATTCCCATCATGGCAAAGAGGTTCCAGCTGGGATTAGGCCTCATTCCACTAGGGCTACTGCCACTTCAACAGCATTTCTAAGGGGGGTGGCAACTAAGGATATTCTGGAGGCAGCTACTTGGAGTTCAGTGCATACTTTCTCTAGGCATTATCACCTGCCTATATCCTCTAAGACTAGAGCTGGTTTTGCCACAGCTGTTTTACAAGGCATGTTGTCAGCTCCTGCTACTTTATAATTTGCCAGCCTCCCTTACCTCTGCTTTGGGATTCTACCCAATTGTCAGGACTGCAGCAAGGGAAGACGAAGAACATAGTACAGTTTTGTACCTACCATAAATGTAGATGTTCGAGGATTCCCTTGCTGCAGTCCAATTTACCCTCCCTCCTTCCCCTCTGTGTTTCAGGGTGGTTGTGTAGGTGAGTTTACATGCTTATATTTTGTGTATATTTTACTGTATATATTGTACATGTTTTTTGGTGCAGGTTGTTTTTGGGACTTGTCTTTTTGGGTCTTCTGACATCTGGGGCAAGAAAAGACTGAGGAAATGACGTCGGTCATGCGCATTAGTACCCTGACGTCAGTCTAAGGCGCCATGACCGACGTCAGCCTTATACTCTGGTATTCGGGCCGACTGGGACGCGGACTATACCCAATTGTCAGGACTGCAGCAAGGGAATCCTCGAACATCTACATTTATGGTAGGTACAAAACTGTACTTTGTGTACACTTACCATAAATGTAGATGTTAGTGTATTCACTGTTGCAGTCCGGTTGCTGTCGCCTCTTCCCTAACGTCAGTTATATATATATAATGTTCCTGACATCTGGGGCAAGAAAAAGCAATAAAATGGTGTCTGCTGCATGTTTTATACCCTTGAAGACTTGACGTCATGGAAGTGGAAACGGCAACCGACGCAGGACCCAAGACTTTGTTATTCAGGCTGACTGAGGGCAACTTGCCAGCAGATTACCCAAATGTAATGACTGCAACAGTGAATACACTCCAACATCTACATTTGTGGTAAGTGTACACAGCTGTACTTTCCTCTTCAAGAATCCGCCTGCGGATCCAGAGACCATTTCCCAAGGACCAAAAGGCATTAAGGCCACTGCTGCCAAGTCATACCCCTTCTGATAGATTCTAGAGCCTTAGATGGGGTAAGAAGGTATACACTTCTGCTACTTGGGGCTTTAAATTGCCAGTTTCATATGCTAACGTATCAGCAGCATGTTATGGGACTACTTAAACAGAAAATTTGATTCCTGACGTTGCTGAACACAGAATTACAGGATTTAATGCATTCTGCAGAACAAGTTAATAAACATACTTTGCAATGTGGTTTTGACGCTTTAGAAGAATCTTGCAGGGCTGCTGTCACTGGGTCTGTACTTAGAAGGCATGCTTGGTTTAAGGAACAAAACTTGCCAGATCATGTTAAAGCTAAATAACTGGATGCTCCCTTAAACCAAGACAGCCTTTTTGGCAACAAAGCAGAAGTCCTCAAAAGGATGGAGGAAAAAGCTAAATCTATGCAAACTGTTAAATTTCCTACAAGTACAGACTCCCAGATTCAGTAGGCATTGGCCTGCTATGAACTGGTCCTTTCCAGTCCCTTCCAGGCCTTCTCAGTCCAAACCCAGGAACAGCAGACCACTAGGCTGCAGTCTCTGGCTACACACAGACCTAAGCAGTGAGGGGCTCCCACTTCCAAAACAGGGAGTAGTAAGCCTCCCCCCTACGGAAAAATGGCACAATGACTTAACCTTAACCCTTCCAAGCCTTGCTCAACTACCTGCTCCCTTAGGAGGAAAGCTCGCCCTGCATTCAAAAAACTGGGAACTCATTACCTGGGACAAATGGGTTTTGAACATAGTTTCCCAAGGTTACAGATTCCACTTCCACACACTACCAACCCCAAATGGTTGGCCGGACCTACCCCAAATCAATGAGCATGGGGCCCAATCAATATGAATCAATATAAAATATAAAGTCAATATAGCATAGCAGGTTCTCTCTTCTCAGTATCAGGGCTATTCAACCCATCCCAGCAGAACAAAAGGGACAAGGTTTTTTTTTTTCAAGACTTTCTGGTACCCAGAAAATACGACAACTGGCATCCTATCCTGGACCCCTCTCTATTCTCAACACCTTTCTTGTAGTTCCAAAATTCAAAATGCTACCTCAACAGCTTCTTCCCATGCTAGCCAAGGATGCCTGGCTGTCAACCCTAGACTTAAAGGAAGCTTACCTGCACATCCCAGTAAAGGAATCTTGCAGGAAATACCTACGCTTCAGGGCAGGCTCCATGCACCATCAGTTCTCTGCACTTCCCTTTGGCTTATCTACTGAGCCCAAGGGTATTCCCAAGGTGCCTAGCTCCAGCTATTGCATTTTGCAGGCAGAGAAATATTCAAATTTATCCATACTTGGAAGATTGTCTGATTCAGGCAGAAAGCTAGGACTTGCTGTTACAACACCTGGCATTCGTAAAGAAATGTCTAACCTTACTGGGGTACACCATCAACAAAAAGAAATCTCACCTAGTACCCTGCCAACAGATTGTATTCCTGGGAGCAAGCTTGAACACAACTTCCCGGATGGCATTCCTCACTCCGGAGAAAGAAGTTTGACAACCTACTTCAAACTATTGGTCACAAAACCCCAGCTTTCTGCAAGGAAAATAATGTAAGTCCTGGGGTTCATGGCCTCTTGCATTCTACTAATTCCATATGCAAGACTGCATAGGAGGAACCTCCAATGGTATCTAAAAAGCCTATGGTGTCAACATTTTCAGGACCTGGAAACAATGATTTCTATCATTTCTTGTATGAAAACAAGAGTTCCTTTGGTGGGCAGAGGCCTGCTACCACAAGGGACTCCATTTCACTCTACCCCTGCCACCCAAATCCTAACACTCATCCCATTATGCATGGGGTCTCGCATGGCAAGGCAGTGCATTCAGGGCAAATGGAACCAGAGACAGATGCACCTGCATATCAATCAAAAAGAAATGTTAGCTGTACAGAATGCTCTGACAGCCTTCAAAGACCATATTCTTCCAGGACAACTGTTAGTAAAGACAGACAATGCCACAGTTATGTGGTACATAAACGAGCAGGGGGGGGGGCCCACTCAAACCCGCTCTGCAGACTAGCCATGGCTCTGTGGAACACTGTCTTGAGTTACCAAGTACACCAACAAGCTCAATTCCTGCCAGGCAAACTAAATTTACTAGCAGACAACTTAAACAGAAGTCTCATGGGTCCACACGAATGGAGACTAGAACACAAAATATTCATTCAACCTCTTGAACAAATGGGGGACTCCAGAGATGGACCTGTTTGCCTCCCCCTCAGAACTACCAACTGAACAAATTCTGCACAAGAACTCCCCACAGTCGAGCGTGGAAAGTGGATGCCCTGCCCATTACCTGGGAAAGCCTCTCCCTTTATGCCTTTCCCCCTCTGCCTCTCCTCTCGAAAATTCTAAAGATCAAATGGGACAAACCAAGGACAAAAATTGCACCAGACTGGCCACGCCGACACTGGTGGTACTCTTGCGCAGTGTCACTGCTGGAACAATGGCACCTTCCCTGCTGTCCCAGCAGGAGGGTCGGATTCTGCACCACCCGGCTTCAAACCCTGAACCTTGCAACTTGGATAATTACCTGAGCTCCCCTATACCATCCCCCAGTAAGCAAGGGCTGGATGTCATTCTGGAGGCAAGAAGGCCTAGTACTAAGTCCTGTGCTGAAAAGTGGAAAGGGTACTCTTCCTAGAGCCAAACTTGGGATGGGTACAACATTGCCCAGCTTACCACATATTCAATATTTAAGAGATGCTTCACAAGGGCCTTTACTTCTCTTCTATTAAAATTCATGCCTCAGCCATTTCAGCACATTATAATACGGAGCCACCCCAGCATGCGGGCCAGATTCAAACCCTGAACCTTCCAGCCTGGTCAATTCCCTGAGCTCGACTCTAGCATCCCACAGGGGATGAGTACAACGGTGCCCAGCTTGCCTCGTATTCTACAGTACTTAACAGAAGTGCTCCACAAGGGTCTATCCTTCTCGTTAATTAAAATTCATGCCTCTGCCATTTCAGCACATAATACTGAGCCACCACTCTTCTCACCCCCTGCTAAAACAATTCCTTAGAGGGGCCAAAAATGTTAAGGCCCTCATGGCAGTAGAACCCTTTATCTTCCATGCGGTACCCACTCCTGCGCAGGCAGGAAGTCAGGAATTCCTGTTGCAGCACCTAATATTTCTGAAAAACCTTCTCACTTCCTTGGGGTACACAGTCAACTAAAGGAACTCAAAACTGGTACCCAGTCCAACGTTTGTATTCCTGAAGCAAGCTTGGACACAACATCCCAGATGGCATTCATCATTTCAGAAAAACAATTCTGACAGCCTACTTCAAACAAATGGCCACCAGAACCCAGCTATCTACAAGAAAAACTTCAGGCTCTAGGGTTCATAGTCTCATGTATACTGCGAATTTCATATAAAAGACTGCATATGAGTAAACTTCATTGGTACTTTAAAAGTCTTTCGTGTCAACATTCTCAGGACCTGCAAACGGTCATTCCCATCATACCCTAAGGACAGAGTTCCTTTGGTGGGCAGAAGCATGCAACCACAAGGGACTGCCCTTTACTCAACCCCATGCTGCCCAGACCCTAACCACAGACTCATCAGATTATGCCTGGGGAGCACACATGGAGAGCAAATACATTCAGGGCCACTGGAGCCCAAGTCAAATTCATCTGCACATCAACCAAAAAGAGATGCTAGCTGTGCAGAATGCCCTGACAGCTTTCAGATCCCTACTTTTTTCCAGGACAACTTCTAATAACGGACATCACCACAAGAAGCTGGGGGGAACCCACTCTTACCCACTCTGCAGGTTAGCCATGGCCCTGTGGAACACTGCCTTGGACATGCAAGTCCATCTGCAAGCTCAATTCCTGCCAGCTAAACAAAACTCACTGGCAGATGACTTGTGCAGAAATCTCCTAGACCCACACAAGTGGCAATTGGAGCCCAGCTCCTTCGACCTTCTGGTTTAGAAATGGGGGACCCCATAAGTGGATCTCATTGCCTCCCCATATAACCACCAGCTCAGCAAATTCTGCACCAGGAATCACCGCAGCAGGGCCTGGAAAGTGGATGCCCCTTTTTTCAGTGGGTAAATCTCTTAATCTATGCCTTTTCCCCCCTCTACCCCTTCTCTCTAGTATTACTGTAGGTAAGACTGGACAGACCAAGGACAATTCTGATTGCCCCATACTGGCCATGCTAGCAGTGGTACCCACTCCTGCGCAGACTACCAGTGCCACCCCGGCACCTACACCAGACCCAACCCTGCTCCCTTAGCAGGAGGGACAGATTTTGCATCTGCAACTGCAAACCCTAAATCTTGCAGCCTGGCTTATTCCTTGAATTCTCCCCCAATAACCCGAAGCTTGCAGATGCTGGACATCCATTCTTGATGCCAGAAGACCCAGTACAAGAAAATTATATGCTAAGTGGAAAAGGTACTGCTGCTGGATTCATTCTGAAGGGGAGGACACAACTCTGCCGTCCCTGCTTCTAATCCTGGATTAGTTAGCAGATCTATTTTACAAAGGCCTGTCCTCCATTAAGATACGTAACCTCAGCCATTTTGGCTCATTACAATACTGAGCCACCTCTCTTCTCGTAAAAGCTCAGCCCCCCCCCCCCCCCTTTGAACCTGCAGTGTCAGCAGAGTTAAAATTCCTCTCTTGGAAAAAGCCTTGCTTCTGGCCATTACTTCAGCTAGAAGAGTGTCTGAGCTACAAGCACTTATGGATGTGGAACCCTTCATTAATTTCCATGCTGACAGGGTTTCCCTCCGGACTTAACCCTTCCTTTATACCTAAACTGTCCAGTGTGGCTTTCAACCAATCCATGCATTTGCCAACTTTTTTCCCTAATCCTCAAAATAAAGGGGAAAGGGTCCTGCACTCCTTGGATGTGCACAGACAGCTCAGATTCTACCTTGATAGGACTAAAGCCTTCAGAAACTCTGACCAGTTACTAGTCAGCTTTGCAACAGGGGCAGAGGGCAAGGCCATTTCAAAACAATTTCCAAATGGATAGCACACTGCATCCATTTCTGCTACAAGCACCATGGGAAACCAACCCCTCGGAGTCGGAATACATTCCACTAGGGCAACATCTTCCTCTACAGCATTTCTCATAGGAGTCCCTACCAGGGGCATCCTGGGAAGCTGCTACCTGGAGTTCTGTCCACACCTTCAAGCATTACCACCTCCCTATCTTTTTCAGATCCAGGGCAGGTTTTGTAACAACAGTTCTGCAAGGCATACTAGCCAGCCCTAACTCTTCTTGACTGCCTCCACCCTTCAGCTTTGGGAATCAACCCAAGTGTGATGACTGCAACAGTGAAACGCTAAGAACATAGTACAGTTGCGTGCACTTAGCATAAATGTAGATGTTGGTTCACTGTTGCAGTCCTGGTTTCCCTCCCTCCAAACCCCTGGTTTCTCTCTCTCTCTCCTCTCCTCTCCTCTATGGCTGTTACTCACCCCTTTCACGGGTATTGGTATTTTCTTTTTACTGGTGGTGTTTTCCCCACCATAACTTGGCTCCCGATTTTGGGGGGGGGGGGGGGGGCCTGACATTTGGGGCAAGAAAAACTGATGTAATGGCATTGTCTTCCTGTTTTATACCCATGACGTCAGTCCTGGAGTGACAGTATCCGATGCAAAAGTACTAAGTCTCTGGTTATCTGCCTGCAGGTAGCTCTCAGTTGGCCCGAATACCAAAGTGTGATGACTGCAACAGTGAATACACACACTTAACATCTACATTTATCTTAAGTGTACACAACTGTACTTTCCTGGTCCCCAAAAAGGACTGACCATGGAGACCCATTCAAACCTTTCCTTCTTAAATCTATTTCTAAATGTGCCCACCTTCAGAATGCTGTGACTGCCAACTTTACTCCCACTTATTCCAGCCAAGGTTTTCATGGCCACACTGAACCTAAAAGAAGCCTATTTGCACATACCCATTCTACAGTACTGCAGAAAATATTCTCTGGGCTCTTCTCATTTCCAATTTACTGCCTTGCCCTTTGGTTTGTCTGCTGCCCCCAGAGTGTTCACAAAATGCCTGGTCCCTGCCATTGCCCACTGCAGAACACAGGGAATTCGGAGCTACCCTTAGACGACATCCTGATACTTGCATTCTGCAAAGAAACTCTTTGACCATCTGCACTTCACCATGTCCCTCCTACAGAAACTGGGTTTCACCTTCAACCTCCCAAAATCTTCCCTGACCCCAGAGCAGGACAAGATTTTTCTGGGTTGCAGAATCAAAACAGACATAATGAAAGCCTTTCTACCCCAAGACAAGGTCAACTCCCTGACCTCCCATTTCAAAGCCATGCTGCAGACAAGTATTAACTGCAAGGCAATTCCTAAGGACCCTGAGCCTAATGGCAGCCACCATCCTTATGCTTCCACTAGCCAGAATGCATATGCAAAAGCTGCAGTGGTATCTGAAAATCCTTTGGTCACAACACCAGCAACCCCTGGAGCAAAAAATCTTGCTCCTACCCTGCCTGAAGGCAGAGGTGAGCTGGTGGATCCAACAAGTCAATCTCAGCCTGGCTCTTCCCCTCTAGCCCACTCTCCCAACCCAAGTTGTTCATAGAGATGCATCAGACTCAGGATGGGAAGCCACAGTGGCATCTTACAGGGTTCAGGCAACCTGGCACCTTTCCTTAAAGACCAAACACATCAATGTGAGAGAAATGACAGCAGTCTTCCTGGCTCTGAAAGCTTTCAGCCCCCTGCTACTACCAGGTGTTCTTCAAATAATTAGACATCACAGTCATGTGGTACTTCAACAAACTGGGAGGAACAAAAGTGGACCACCTGTGCAGACTAATCTTACTGATATGGGACCTAGCCTCACGCCACAACTTGTCTCTGCAGGCATCCTACATCCCCTTCGCAGGACAACAAACAAGCAGACGTAAACAGGACATTTTCTCCACAACACGAGTGGATGCTGGACAGGGCAGTATTACTAGACATTGTCCAGTGGGGCATTCCTCAAGTAGACTTGTTTGTCTCCCCCCACCCCCCAGAACAGACAACTGCAGACCACCTGCTGCAGGACCTACTCCCCTCTATCTTGGAGAGTAGATGCTTTCAGCATTTCTTGGAAGGGGAGGTTTCTGTCTTACTACCCTTCCCACTAATTGGGAAAGTCCTCCTAAAAATCAAGAGACAAACCAAAAATCTTGTTGGTGACCCTACTGCCCAAGGCAGCACTGGTTCCCCCTTCACAGTCTAGCCAAGGGCAATCACCACAAGTTACCCCACAAGGTGAACCTTCTGATGCAACAAAAGGGAACCCTCATCCACCCACACTTGAAGATGTTGTCACTGAAAACTTAATTCCCTTCAGACAGCCAGAGGATGTGCTTTCAGTTCTGAGGGAGGCCAGGAAACCTACTACAAGAAAATCGTACCTAACTAAATGGGAAAGATTTTCCAAATGGTGTCTGAACAAGGGCAGGGACCCATGCATTGCATTTAAGGTCCCTGGTTTATGGCCCTACGTGTGATGTCCCACGCAGCTGTAACAGCCAAGCTGAAGCTTTTGTATAGGAACTGATGTTCAGGTCGCCTGAGGTGGTAAATCCCACACCAAGAATACTGCAACATGGAACAGGGGGACAGCTATGGTTATGGTAAGACTTTACACAACTGTTCTTTTTCAGTTCCTGAAAGTTACTGTGCAGAATGACCGTGTGTAGGGAGTGTAATGTGAAATATCATGTTCCCCTCATTTTTAGGGCTTAACCCAAGAGCAAGCATATTACTGTGTACTTTTGCTTTCCATTAGGTTTTAACCGAAATGACTATAATGAAGACCGTTGGGGAAGTAGTAACAAAGATTTTAATTCAAACGACCGTGACTTCCAAAGGAATCAACAGCAAGGCTACAGCCAGAATAGGAGCCCTGGTGGTGGATACCAGAGTGGTGGCAGTGGAGGTGGCAGTTATGGAAGTAACACTGGTGGTGGTAGTTCTGGCTCCTCATTTGGTCAAGCCAGTGTAAGTATTTGTAGTTAATGTACCAGTTTTAAGTAAAGTGTATAAAGAAATGAAAATATAAGAACTCTCTCTGTAGTCTGTTGCTTTTGTATTGGTGACACCATAAATATTCTGAAGAGGGATCCAGTTTGCATGTAGTAAACACTGGAAAATGTTTCAACAGGCTGAACATGATTAGTCACTGGATCACTGCTAAAGTAGTGGCATTTACACTGGGGCCCCCTGTCCATGTGAGCATATATTCTTCCAGGCAATGTTCTGTATGCTGGGACTGAATTTCAGTGCAAGATGAATATGCCAAGGCATGTCTGTGTGGCTTTGCACTATGGGAAAGATGCACCAAGTTGTAACTTTAAAAACTTGTCTAATTTGGGGACAGATTACAGGACCCTTTAAGTTAGTCAAGCAACCTGGGTTGCAGGAGGTTTTAATGTGCTGAATGATTGGGATTAGTGCTTCATTTTCCCTTTAAGCGCCTTTTCTTTGGTTGATTTTCTTGGATGTATTCAGAATAGAATATCCAATTTGAAAATAGTTTATATTGGAGACTAAGATGAGGCGTGCTACAAATTGTATGGTCTTGTATTTGATACTGCTTCACACATAGATACACATCTGTCATGTGTTTAAGCTTCTAGTTTTTTGGCCTCTACTTCATTATCTTGAAAGGGTTTCGTAAGTTGTCACCTGCTTTTGTCATTTGGTACTGTTGCTTTACTCTAAGTACATCTTTGGGGAACCTTCCTTAACCGTTTTCTTATTGGTTTTAGATGCCAGCTTGTGTGTGGGGGGGGTAAGTGCAAGTGTGGTAGGCAAATCCCATACGGAGACTTCCAAAGAGTGGAACACTACTACACAGCTTGAATCGTATACCAATCCTTTGTTCCTAAGACCTTGTGGTTTAGTCTTCTAACACTTTCCTCAAGATCAAACGTCCCAAATGCTTGTCCACTCCAAGGTGGCAGATTCCACTTTTCATGGCTGTACCTCCACCACTTAAAACCTTAAAAGGCCTAGACCAAGACTTGGTCTACTCTGTGACTCTGATAATACACGCTGAGGTTTCAGAAAGTGCAGTACCTGCAATTCTTACCTGGATGCTCTTTACCAAAACCCTTCCAGAGGGGCAGGTATGGCATTTGAGGCTGTGACTGCAGAAGATTCTGCTGACAAAGGTTTTGTGAATCGTCTTATCTGAGGGACTAGGGACCATCCCTCTGATCCTGGTTAGGGAAGACATCCCTAGAAAACTAATCTAGGTAAGTCAGGGTAATAAGTGCCTAGTATAGCTGGACTTTGCATCCAAAAGGTGTATAAAAAAGTTGTTCCCCTCCTCCACCAAATCCTTTCTCTGGGGAGAAGGAGTGGATGGATTTTTCTCAAGGTTTAAGGCCACTTTGGCTCCAAAGCCTCTTCTCATTTCAACACCCCTAAGATGACTCTGGATTCATCTTACTTTGAAGATGACCATTCTCTAGCCCACTTCCTCAAATGCAGTGTCCTGGCCAAGTCCATTTGGTTGATGACTCCATTTCATCTGATTATCAAGTAGAAGCCTCTTTTGGAGAGAGCTTGAATATGATGAAGCATTTTGAGGTGGAGTGTAGGCAGATTTCAGAAATGCAGCAAAGCTACTGCTACCTTTTAGAAATGGGCAACCCAGTCCCTTCCCTTTTGTTGCAACTCCCAGCCTCCAGCTCCCAAAAGACAAAACGGATGTCAAGTTCCTGATTTTTTTTTTTCTTAAAATCTTGTTGGACCTTTCTGTAGTTTCCCCCTCATAGATAAGCCTTCAAATTCCTTGCCCAACTTGTCTTCAGAGAAGGATAGCAATGCTATGGGTACATGGGGTCAAATACCTCTACCTTGGCTTTCAGGGCTGCTAATTGTAAAACCCAGATGGCCAGATATTGATATGTTTTAATTTCCTTGCATAAGGTAATGGATATCCTTCTATTCAGTGTTGCAGTATTCCACATGTTTACTCCTCTTGCTTCGCTTAAGATGTTCTTCAAGGATGCATCTGCAGTCCTTTCATATGAGTTGTCCTGCCTCAGGCAGCCATTCGGTCGGCCGGATTCCAAAGTCTGGGTCCGGCGTCTGCTGATGTCGCCCCTTCCCCGACGTCAGAGCGCCTGGGGTATAAAAGCGTCAGCCGATGCCATCTTCCTCGGTCTTTCTTGCCGCACGGTGCCCGAAGCAGTTCGCAAGTGCCGGTCAGCCAGCTCCTGTATTTTCAGCTACCGAAGACTTCAAAAAGCTAAGTACCCCATTGGGGACTCTTTCTTGCCTCAGCCGATGTCAGATCAAACGGTTAAAGTTAATAATTGTTTATCTTGTGGGAAACAAATACCTCATAAGGATTTCCACTCTTACTGCCTCCCTTGCCTAGGCCCAGACCACGACGTCTCGGCCTGTGCAGCCTGTGCTTCCTTCAATCGACGCACTCTTAGGCATCGGGCAGAGTTTGCAGAGGAATTTTTGGGGGATAGTTACTGTTACAATATGCCGTCGGAGCTTCCGACTACTTCTTTACCCAAAAAAAGGAAGGACAAGGACCGACACGTGCGGACTGTGGTTTCGGCCGAAACCACGCCTAGGCCTACCGCGAGTGTCTCTGTCTCAGCTGAAACCGAATCCTTGGTGCTTCCGACCGTCGAAACCGCACTACCGACAACCTCGGCCCCAGAGGCCACCTCTGAGTCGGTCATAGAATTCCCCTCTGAAACCGGTGCTCTGGAAACATCCGACACCATTTCTCTAGATAAAACTACTCCAGCACGTGGGGCAGCCAGGCCCCCTGCATCCATGTCCATAAAGGCATTTACACGTGTTAAAGCTGCTAAACAGCCAAAGTCTCTCCCTCCCAAGGCTATTCCTCAGGGATCCACTACCGGTTCACAGATTTTAAGTTTAGCTGAGGACCTTATTTCCTTGATTAGGGGCTCTCAGCCACACCCGGACAGGGGCTCTCAACCTCCTCTAGACAAAAGGTCCAGGGTTGAGCACACAGATCCCCAGTCTTCTGATAGGGCAGAATCATCTGAGGCCTCATCAGACTACCAGGAGGAGGCCTTTACGGCCTACGAGGATTCTGATGCCGAGGAATCTATTCTCTCAGCCTCCCCTCCTGAAGAGTTGTCCTTTGGGGAGACCCTTCACTCCATGAGAGAGCATTTCAAATGGCAGGGCCAGGAATTCTCTGATTCCAGGAAGAGATTAAGGATTTTTTTGCATTTACCTCAGCATAGACCTTTGGCTATTCCTCCTGTTTTAAATGTCATTGATGATGTGTACTTGAGTCTAGCATTTCCCCTGACTCCCTTCCTCCGGTCCCTGTCAAACCCGACAGGTACTACAGGGTCCCGGACTCGCATCATTTCCTTTACAAGGGCCACTCTGCTGACCCAGAAACTATTTCCCAGGGCCCTAAAGGGGTTGCAACCACCACTTCTAAAAATCCACTTCCATCTGAAAGGGAGTCCAGGGCTTTAGAGAGATGGGGTAAAAAAGTGTATACTTCCTCCACTCTTTCTATGAGGGCATTAAATTGTCAATTCCATATGATACAGTACCAAGAGTATTTGTTAGATGAATTGCATAAAAAACTAGCTTAGCCTGAACCCCTAGATCGCAAGGCACTTCAGGATCTGGTACATAACTCCCAGCAGGTTAGCAACCATTTCTTGCAGTGTGGTTATGATGCATTGGAAGCTTCATGTAGGTCAGCAATGACAGGTGCAGTCATACGTAGGCATGCTTGGCTGAAGGAACAAACTCTGCCAGATCATGTTAAAGCAAAGCTTCTGGATGCACCACTGGAAAAGCAAAAGTTATTTGGCTCCACGGCTCAGGAGGTCTTAAAGAAATTTGAGGAAAAGGCTAAATCTGTACAAACAGTCAAAGATTTTCTCCAGGTCCAACCACCAAGATTCAGCAGAAATTGGCCTTCTAAGAATTGGTCTTTTCCAGACACAGACAGATTTCAAAGAGGCAAAAACAGGCGTGCCAGAGGTAGAGGGCAAGCTAGAGGCTCCTACAGAGGAAGTCAATGGCAGCCTCCTAACCAGAGAGGTAGTGCAGGACCTACAACTGCTGCACAAGGACAAACTCAATGACTTGACTTTGGCCCCGCCAACCAGGGCTCAATTGGAAGCACCTTTGGGCGGAAAGCTATCTTTATTCTCAAAAAATTGGCACAGTATTACAAGGGACAAATGGACACTGCAAATAATACAAAGGATACAGATTCCATTTTCATACTTTACCAAAAAGACAAGGCATGCCAAACCTGCCACCGAATCAAAGGGCAGAGGCTTTCAAGCAAATTTCCAACCTACTGCAAATGAAAGCTATAGAAAAGGTTCCTCTCACAGAACAGGGCCAAGGATTTTATTCCAGACTATTCCTTGTCCCAGGAAAAGAAAAGCAATGGAGGCCTATTCTGGACTTGTCCGCACTGAATACTTAATCTCATTGTGCCAAAATTCAAAATGCTGACCCTACAGCAACTCCTTCCCATGCTGGGCAAGGGGTCCTGGCTGGTAACTCTAGACCTCAAGGAGGCATACTTGCATGGCCCTATCAGACAAAGTTGCAGAAGACTCCTCAGATTTCTTGCAGGTTCAGAGCATTATCAATTCTCAGCATTGCCCTTTGGCTTATCTACTGCGCCCAGAGTATTCACGAAATGCCTGGCATCAGTAATTGCACACTGCAGACTTTAGGGGATTCAAATATACCCATACCTGGACGACTGCCTTATACAAGCGGGCAGCCAACAAACATTGGTAAAACACTTGAATTATGCCATCCGCCTACTTCAGGCCTTGGGATATACAGAGTCAACATTCAGAAATCAAGACTTGTTCCATCCCAAAGAATAATTTTTCTGGGTGCAAAACTAGATACAACCACCCAAATGGCTTTTCTCGCAGAAGAAAAACAAGAGCAACTACTGGATTATTTCAGAAATCTGACAAAACAAACCCAGCTGACTGCAAGGAAAATCCTGCAGGCCCTGGGTTTCATGGCATCTTGCATTCTTCTGATTCCACAAGCAAGGCTGCATATGAGGAAACTACAATGGTACCCAAGGAGTCTATGGTCTCAACACAGTCACAGCCTAGAAGCTTTGATCCCCCTCATTCCATGCCTTCAAAAGGAATTTCTGTGGTGGGCTCAAGCAAGCCAGTCAAACATGGGTCTGCCCTTCAGCAAACCAAATATCAGCCAAACCATTACAACGGACGCCTCAGACCATGGATGGGGAGCGCACATGGAGGGCAGATGCATTCAAGGACAATGGTCACAAAAAGAATTGCGCCTGCACATAAACCAAAAGGAAATGCTGGCAGTGATGCATTCAATCGAGGCCTTCGAACACTTCCTGCATCAAGGCCACCTGCCAATAGACAGACAATACCACAGTTATGTGGTACATAAACAAGCAAGGAGGTACCCATTCTTACCCTCTTTGCAGGCTAGCAATGAATCTTTGGGAACTTTCCCTAAATCTCAATATAGAGTTGCAATCCCAGTTTGTACCAGGAAAAGACAATGTACTGGCGGACAGCCTAAGCAGAAATACCATGGATCCACACGAATGGATGCTGCACCCAGACACCTTCCTTCAGATAACACAATCGTGGGGAAGGCCGGACATAGATCTTTTTGCCTCCCACCACAACCATGAACTGAAGAAATTTTGCACAAGGACATACCATCCACAAGCTTGGAAAGTGGACGCCCTCTTTTTCAGCTGGAATACTCTTAACAGTATATGCATTCCCACCTCTTCCATTAATGACCAAGGTCTTACTGAAGATCAGGACAGAACAGCCAAAAGTAATTCTGATAGCTCCGGACTGGCCAAGACAACACTGGACCCACTGTTAAGGAGCATGTCACGCACAAAACCGTGGCCTCTACCACAATGGCCACTTCTGAGACAGCACAATTGCAAAACTCTACACTCCAGCCTAAAAACCTTGCAGCTGACCGCCTGGAAAATACCTTGACTCCTCGCCAGGATAAGCTATCCAAGAGAGTAAAGGATATCATCATGGAAGCTCGGCGGCCTTCCACAAGAAAGGCGTATTCAGCAAAATGGAAAAGATTTCGCACTTGGAACACCACAAAGGGCCAAGATCCGACAGTGATGAGCATTCCACATATCCTGGAATACTTGGCAGAAATGCTCCATAATGGCCTTTCTTACTCTTCCATAAAAATTCATGCTTCAGCAATTTCAGCAGAGTACAACACTGATCCACCTGTATTTTCTCATCCTCTGCTAAGGCAGTTTCTAAGAGGGATTAAAAACATCAACCCTCCAAGGAAACCACCAGTGCCTACATTGGACCTTAACTTCATGTTGGAAAAATTAACTCTACCTCCCTTTGAACCAGCAGCATCTTCAGAACTACAGTTCCTGTCTTGGAAGACTGCCTTCCTTCTGGCCATAACCTCAGCAAGAAGAGTATCTGAGTTACAGGCCCTCATGGCAGTACAACCATTTCTTATTTTTCATCAGGACATAGTCTCATTGAGAACCAATCCTTCATTTATGCCAAAGGTGGTATCCAGGGTCTCACTGAACCAAGCTATTCACCTGCCTACCTTCTTTCCAAATCCACAAAACAAAGGAGAGAAACTTCTGCATACCCTGGACATTCACAGACAGTTGCACTACTACTTGGACAGAACTAAGACTTGCAGAAAAACTGACCAGCTCTTTGTAGCATATGCTGCTGATGTACAAGGAAAAGCAATTTCCAAACAGACAATTTCAAAATGGATAGGGAATTGCATTCGATTCTGTTACTCTTTTTTCATGGCAAAACTGTGCCAGCTAACATTAGACCTCATTCCACCAGAGCCACAGCCACCTTAAGAGGGGTGGCTACAAAGGACATTTTAGAAGCTGCTACATGGAGCTCAGTGCATACATTTTCCAAGCATTACAACTTACCTTTATATTCCAGATCCAGAGCAGGCTTTGCTACGGCAGTCCTGCAGGGCATTTTAGCTACACCATCCTTTTCTTAGGTCCTACCACCCCCAGCTTGGCTATGGTATTCTACCCATATGTAAGGACTGCAGATGCATCCTTGAAGGACATAGTGCAGTTTTGTACCTACCATAAATGTAGATGTCCGATGGGTATGCATCTGCAGTCAGGTTTTCCCTCCCTCCTACCCCTCTGTGGTACTCCTTGGGTACTTATCCCTCATTCTAGCTAGCTGGGGTTATCTATTATGGTGTATTTGTTTTATATTGATGTGCATGTTTGGAATTTTTGCATCTCTCCAAATTTAGCCTTCATTAGAGGGCACCTGGCATCTGGGGCAAGAAAAACTGAGGAAGATGGCGTCAGCTGACGCTTTTATACCCCAGGTGCTCTGACGTCGGGGAAGGGGCGACCTCAGCCGACGCCGGACCCAGTCTTTGGAATCCGGCCGACCGAAGGGCTGCCTGAGGCAGGACAAACCCATATGTAAGGACTGCAGATGCATACCGATCGGACATCTACATTTATGGTAGGTACAAAACTGTACTTTCAGCCAGTATGCAAAAGTTTTCAGTCCTTTATATGGTCAGTGGAACTTCTGATGTAGCTCAAGGAACATGGGCCATAAAAGGGACGTCTGCATGCACCAGCCCTCAGAACTTCAGCCGCCAGTAGTATGCCAGATGTTCCTGCTCTCACTGCAGTCTGATTTGAGAAATCAGATAAAGGGCAAGTGGTAGGTACAGCCAGCAGATTCCTCACAAGGACAACCACGATCAGTGTCTCTTTGCTTTCTCTTTGGGATGGTCACATGACTACAAGGCCTGCTCAATTTGTCAGGCGTTTGTGCCCAAAACTTTACGTAGTGATTTTCATGTGCTAAAATCCTATACTTTCCTATACTTAGGAAATCAAAGGTTTAAACAGATTGCGTTTGGGATGGAGGATTCTTCGACGTGCCTATTGAACCGCTGAATAAGGCCAGGATTATATGGCCTGCCGCTGCACCTTTAGCTTCTACCTTCAGCCTGTGGCAGACGTCTGGCTGGTAGTGGAATCTGAATCATCGCATTGAATATAGCTGGTACCACCACGGAAGCTGCACAATCCCGAGCGGAGGGCATGTCTGTAGAGGCTTTTCCGACATCTCTGTGCCATGGGGAACCAGTGATTTTTCAGTAGGTTTGTCAGATCCCTCTGTTCTTTAGTCTCCAGCCCCCCCCCCCCCTTTCAACTCCAGCTAAGCCCCTTAAGAAAAAAGGAAGCACTTTTCTTCTGAAAGCATGCCTGACTGGCAGGCTTTCAAACAAAGCTTGTTCAATGCCTTCATGACCGTGCATCCTGCCTCTGCAGGGACTGCTAGCATTCCTCCTCCAGTTTTGAGCCCTAGGCCTCATACCTCAGATCTTACCATGAGGGAAGAGAAAGACCTCTCTAAATCTTCATCTGAAGAAGCACTTTCTTGTATCTCCCAGATGTCTTCTCCCTTGAGGTATGGTTCCCCAGAAGAAGAATCTGTCTATCCAGACGTCCCAGTTGAGGATTTGACTTTTGGGGAAAAACATCTCTAAAATGAAATCATTTGAAATGGGAATCATCTGAAATGGCTGTGGTTCAAAAAAAGATGCTATGACCTCATTCGTATGGATTCCCCAAGCCAGTCTGCTGTTCCTCCAATACTGCCTGCCTTCCTGGATGCCTTTTGCTCAGCATCCTTAAATCCAGACTCCTATCAACCTCCTGCTCCACACAGACCTAACAGACTTTATAAAGTTCCTGGCACTGCCAAGTACCTCATTTAAATTCCCACCTGCAGACCCTGCCACTATCTCCATCTGTGCAGACAAGGCTTCTAAGCTGTTACCACAATTGCCATACTTCCTGCTGACAAAGCAAAACCATGGAATGTCTGGGTAAGAAAATTTACACCTCTGCTACCTTGTATTTTAGGGCTACAAATTACCAGGCACGTATGGCCAAAGTATACCTTAGCCATCCGGCATAAAGCCTCCAAGAAATTGGCTGATGCACCAGACTGCGCTGTCAAAGCTTCACAGTCTTCTTTTCTGGCCCTTACCTCCCAGGTTACTAGGCACTCAGTGTGGTTATGATGCTACTGAAGCCTCAGCAAGCAGCTTCAGCATCTGCTTTAAGGTATTCCTAGCTACATTTACAGCCCCTTCCTGATGTTAGGGTAAAGCTTATTGAGTCACCCCTAGACAATGCAGCCTTGTTTGGTGCAAAAGTGGCTGATCTATTAAGTCACTTCAGGAAAAAGGAAAAAATGCAGGATTTAAAACACCTGCTCGTTTCCCCCATACCTCCCTCATGTTGCTTCACCTCTTCTTAGTCCCTGGCCTTTTTAGCCCAAGACTATTCTTAGCCAACCATGTCTGACTCCTCGGGGGACTGTTTGTACTCTTCAGATTTCTTCCCCTCTAGGGTATGGATCCCCAGAAGAAGCCTCTGCTAAACCTGACTCCCCTGTGGAAGACCTTACCTTCGGGGACACTGTCAATCTTATGTGGGAACATTTCAAATGGGATTGCTCAGATGTCTGAAGCTCAAAAGATTCCATAACTTTATCCAGCTGGAATCTCCTAATCTGATCCCTATTCCTCCTGTCCAGCCTGCCTTCCTGGATGCTTTTGCAGTGGCTTGCATGGACTCAGATTCCCAGCTACCTGCCCCCTAGAAGGGCAGACCGGTTGTAAAGTGTACCTGATGCACAAAAATTCCTCTTCAAATGCCCACCAGCTGACCCAGCAACTGTTTCTATTGCTACGGGTAAGGCTACCAATATTCTCCCTACTACCACTGTCCTGCCTGCAAATAAAGATATCCAGGCCTTGGAGAGGTGAGAGAACATGTACACTTCTGCTACCCTAGGGCTACAAATTCAGTCACACATGGCCAAATACTTTGTCCTTACTGGATAAAACTTCTAAGGAACTCGGTGACATCCTTGACTGTGCTGCAAAGGCATCCATCGTCCTTGCTTGGGCTCATCTCCCAAGTCAATAAACATTCTCTAAGGTGTGCATATGATGCAGCAGAGGCCTCTGCCAGGTCAGCTGCATTTGCTTGATACTATTGGCTGCGTCTACAGCCCCTACCGGATGATTTTAAGGCCAAACTCGTGGATGATCCTTTGGACCACTCAGCCCCTTTTTAGCTCCAGTGTGGCTTATCTGTTAGTCACTTCAGCAAAAAGGGGAAGAGCTCCAAGATGTAAAGCATCTACTTGTCTCTCCAATCCCAAAAGTTCAGAGGAACTGTCCGTCCAAGACACAATTTATAAGGAAGTCTGCTAGGCTGTCTGCCCCCTCCAGGTTTAGAAGACCAGACAGGAGACAGGCTATTCGGCGTAGGCCTCCTAAGGCCACTGCCTTTCCAGATAGGGCAGGCAGCATCTGACTGCCTGCCTCAATTTCTTCCACACACACATTCTCCTCCTTCCACCATACCTCTATTTCTCACTGCCTCCCTGCATGGGCCCTAGTGACCTCAGACAGATGGGTTTCGTCCATCTTGAAGGAGGGTTACTTCATGTCTTGGATGTCTCCCCCACCAAAACATTCTATACCACTACCTCCCCCTCTGTAGTCTCTCCTTCCCGAGGTCCTTAACCTGTTGCTCCAATGCACCATAGAACTTACGCACACACACACCCCCCCCCCCCCTGCTCAAGGGAAGGACTTCTACTCCAGAATTTCTGAAGGACCATGGAGACCCATCTTAGATCTTTCCCACCTCAGCCCGTTCCTGAAGGTCCCCTCCTTCAGGATGATAACTCTACCCATTCTCTTTCCCCTCATCCTTCCTCAGGCCTTCATGGTGACCCTGGACATCAAGGAGGCCTATCTACATATTCCTATAAAACCGTTCTTCAGAAAATTCCTCAGGTTCAAAGCAGGCTGTTTGCATTTTCAGTTCTGTGCCTTGCCCTTTGGACACTGCACCAAGGATATTTGCAAAATACCTAGCCCCAGTCATTGCTTACTGCAGAACAAGAGGCATGCAAATTTTCCCATACCTAGACTATCTGCTCGTTCAAGCAGCAGACAGCCAAACCCTCTTTGCCCACACAAAGGATCTCCTGCTGCAGTCCCTAGGGCTCCTCATAAATTTCCCCAAATCCAAACTAAATCCTACACAAGACATTGTCTTCCTAGGATGCGTAATCAGAACAGAGCTCTGGATGGCCTTCCTACCTCAGGAAAAAGTGCTTTCCCTGACCCAACACCCTCAGTCTGCCCACCTTTCACCCACCCTATCTGTGAGGGAATCCCTCAAACTTCTTGGGCACATGGCTGCCACTATTCCCATGCTACCAGTGGCAAGACTACAAATGGGGAAGATGTAATGGTATCTTCACTCAGTATGGGCCCAACACCCCCCCCCCTTTTAGAGGTCAGAATCCCACTTCTCCCCTGTCTCCACCAGGAGCTGAAGTGGTGGCTGGCCCAGGGTGCCTTGAACCGGGTCTTCCCCTGCAGTTGCCCTCCCCTTCTCAGGTTGTGCACACAGACGTGTCAGATCTGGGCTGGGTGACAACGATGGACACATGAACCGTGCAAGGTTTGTGGATAGACAAACACAATGGCATTTCAGTGTCCAAGAAATGTCAGCTGTACTTTAACCTTTCCTCAGGGCATTCTGAAGATCTTCACAGACACCACAGTGATGCGATACCTGAACAAGCAAGGAAGGACAAAGTCCCTACCTCCTCTGCAGGCTAGCCTTACAAGTATGGGATCTAGCAGTCTCCCAGGGAATCTCCCTCCAGGCAGCCTACATCCCGTCCCAACACAATTGTCATGCAGACTCCTTAAACAGAACCTCCTCAGTCAGTCAGAAATGGAAGCCGTCAAAGGAGGTATTCCTAGATCTGATCCACAGGTGGGATATTCCACAGATAGACCTGTTCGCCGCCTCCACATATAGGCAACCCCAGAGCTGTTGCTCCAGAATTCACGACTCACGGCTTTACAAACAGATGCCATCTTAATGTCTTGGAAGGGGAGATTCATGTATGCCTTCCCTCTAATCCGGTGTGTCCTACTGAAAATTCAGCAGGATTCACCAACAATGTTGTTGGTGACCCCCTGTTGGCCAAGGCAGCACTGGTTCCTCCTACTTTATCTATCCAAGGGCAATCACCACACGTTACCCTCCTCAGTGGATCTACTCAAACAGCACTGGGAACAGATTCACCACAGTGGAAATCCCTGCACCACCTCTCCCTGTGGCTGATGGGATTCTTATTCCCTTCAGACACCTGTACAGCAAGGACATGCTCCGTCCTGCAGGAGGTCAGGAAACCAAACACTAGGAAGTCGTATCTCTCCAAATGGAGAAGCTTTTCTATCTGGTGTTGGCAAAAGACACAGCTGCTGGAAAGCGACCTGCCTCTTCTGTCTTGCCGTGTGAACTGCTGGAGGCAGGTTTATCTTACTCATCCTTAAAAGCACACCTGTCTGCTATTTCTGCCTGCCTATGGAGCCTCCACTAGCTTCCAGACTTCTAGCCAAGCTGTTCCTAAAGGGTGGGTGTTTTACACTTAAGACCCCCCAGAAAACCAACTCCTCCTCTGTGGGATATTAACTACTTGCTGGAAACTCGCTTTACCACCCTTTGAACCTAGGTGGCAAGGCTGACTTGAAATTTTGCACTTGGAAAACAATTCTGCTAGTAGCTTTGACTTTGGCCGGGAGGGTCTCCGAGCTCCAAGTCCTTATGGCTACCCCACCATTCCTAGTTTTCCATATGGACAGGGTCACCCTCAGGATTAATCCCTCCTTCACTCCCAAAGTGGTTAATGACCTCAACCTAAATCAGGCTACTCACCTGCCTCCCTTTCCAAATCCTCAGGGAGATGGTGAGAGTCCCTTCACCCCCTTGATGTACATAGGCAACTTCTTATGTCCTCCTATTCCTATGTTGCAGTATTCTTGGTGTGGGATTTACCGCTTCAAGCGACCTGAACTTCTGCTCTTATAAAAAAGCTTCAGCTTAGCTGTTGCAGCTACGTAGATGTCACATGTAGGGCCATAAACCAGGGGCCTTAAATGTCATGTCTGCGCACACTGATCTCAGAACTTTTCGGCCCCATACGACAGCATAGTGTGCTTCACTCCATCGCAAACGTCCAAGAAGCCAGGTACCCCATTGGGGTTTTTTCTTAAATTGCTAAAACTTGGTTTGTTGTAGCTAACTCTTAGCTGATGTCAGCAAAAAATGGTGAATGCCAATGCGGGCTCCATATACCCCATAAAGACTCCCATGACAGCCATGTTTTCTGCGTAGGCCGGGAGCATGATCACAGCGCCTGCTCCATTTGCCAGTCGTTTGTTCCCAAGATCCTTTTCAGGCGTCTGGCTGCTCTTAATCTTTACTTGGAAAACCAACAGCTTAAACGGTTAGCCCGTAGGATGGATCCTGCCTCTGAGGCCTCTACAGAACCTCCACATAAGGCCAAAGTTCCCAGGCCCTCTGCCACTCCGCTAACAGATGCCCTGCCAGCTTCATATTTAGGAGTTGAGGGACAACTGGCACATTCCCAGAGCCTGTTCAGACCCCCAACTACCGAGGTCGAGAGGAGACCAGACTTATCTGAGCCTCCGACTGGAATTCCGACTCCAGGCCTACGTCTACCCCAGCCAAAAAAGCAAAAGACTAAACATACCACGTCGACCAAAGAATGACTGCCTGACTGGCAATCCTTTCTCTTCCTTGATGCAGACCTTTATGGCTTTGAAGCACTCAGCCTCATCCCTGACTGGTCTACCACTGCTTACCCCTAGACCTGCTTCACCCTCTTCTCTCTCTCCTCTAGCCTCTCAAGATTAAGAAGAAGAGCAAACTTACTACTACTCTTCTGAGGAATCTATTTCTTACTCCTCCCAAATTGCCCCCCCCCCCCCCGAGGATATTACATTTGGTGAAACTATCACCAAAATGAAAGAATATTTTAAATGGGAGATATAAATGTCTGATATTAGAGGTATTTTGAGCTTTACAAGTTGAATCCCCCTCCCCTTCTGCCATCCTACCTATCATACCTGCTTACTTGATTCTGCATCAAGAACTCAAGATTCAAAGCCACCTTACCCCTAAGTGGCCAGACTACTTCAAGGTGCCTGATGACCAAAAATTCTAGTCAACCCCCCGCACCTCTCCCTGATAAAACAATCCAGACGCATTCAGTCTGGCTCTTACCCACTGACAATGACAGCAAATCTATGGATAGGATTGGTAAGAAAGTCTATGCCTCTTCCACTCTGACAACTCCGAGCCATCAAGTGTCGGACACACATGACCAAATATGCTTTGGACTTGGTCTCTCAAGCACCTAACTTGCTGGCCACTATTCCTGACTGCCATACTAAAGCTGACATCTCTTTTAAACCATCTCTGGTTGCCCAAGTACCCAGACACTCAATTGGATGCAGCTATGATGCTGCAGAAGCTTCTGCTCGCTCTGCAGCATCGGCTTCTTTTTTCAGGAGATTCCTAGCTTAGACTTCAACACTTACCAAGTCTTAAGATCGTAGATGCTCCTCTGGACCTCACATTTTGTTTGGCAAACAATCTGCAGAGCTTTTTAAAAACCTGCAAGAAGAGCAAGGAATTACAGGACATCAGACATTTGTTGGTGTTTCCAATCCCTAAATATTACAGAAATTACCCTGCCAAGGCCACTTGTCAGGCGTAATCCAACCTCTGCTGGAACCTCCTCTTCTAGACCTAGAAGAGGAACCAGAAGACTAACCACTTCAGGCCAGCTGCCTCTCAACCTCCTAGGCAGCCTTTTCAAGACTGAGGAAGCCCCAGTAATGTGTGACTGCCTTGCCCATCTACCCTTTCCACCCGCCTCTACCACTGCCTCCCTTCTGGAAAACCATCACCACAAGACAGATGGTTTTGGCTATTGTCCAAAAAGGATGCTTCCTGTCCCTGAAAAAGCCTCTTACCACAGGTCCTGACAGACCTTCTGAGCCTGGGAACCATAGAACCAGTCCCCTCTGCATAGGAAGGAAAAGTCTTTTACTCAAGACTGTCCCTGCTCCCCAAAAAGGAGAGTCTCCTGGACTTTCCTTCTTAAATCTGTTCCTAAAAGTGCCCACCTTCAGAATACTTACCTGGACCTAAAAGAAGCCTATTTGCACATACCCATCCTACCCTCCCACGAGAAATGTTTACGTTTCTCTGGACTCTCCTTTCATTTCCAATTTACTGCCTTGCCCTTTGGTTTGTCCACTGCCCCCAGTGTTCACAAAATGCCTGGCAGGAATTGCATATACCCATCCTACCCTCCCACATGAAGTTTTTACAATGTTGCAGTCATCACATTTGGGTTATCCCTGCCAAGGTAGCCCTCAGCCGGCCTGAATACCAGGGGCTGTGTTTCTGCGTCTGTTGCTGTCGCTCCAGGACTGACGTCAGGTCGTCCTTGGTATAAAGTAAGGCAACCGACGCCATTACATCAGATATTCTTCGTGTTTCACTGTTGCAGTTATTACATTTGGGTAATCTGGCTGGCAGGTTGCCCTCAGTTGGCCTGAATTCCAAAGTCTTGGGTCCTGTGTCGGCTGCTGTCGCCCCTTCCCTGACGTCAGGTCTTCAGGGTATAAAAGAAGCAGCCAACGACATTTTCTTCCATCTTTCTTGCCGAGCGGTGCCTGAAGCAGGAGCAGTTCGCAAGTGCCGGTCGGCTGACTCCTGAGATTTTCGTGTTAAAGTTTCAGATCCAAAGTCTTCGATAAAGCTAAGTACCCCATTGGGGAAACTTTTTTTTCCAGACCGATGTCGGAAAGTAAATTGTATTTCTTGTGGAAAGCAAATACCTCATAAGGACTTTCATTCTTACTGTATTCCTTGCCTAGGCCCTGATCACGATGTTCGTGTTTCACTGTTGCAGTCATTACTCTTGGGTTATCCTGCTGGCAGGCTACCCTCAGTCGGCCAGAATTCCAAAGTCTAGGTCCGGCGTCGGTTGCTGTCGCCTCTTCCCTAACGTCAGTGCACCAGGGGTATAAAAGATGCAGCTGACGCCATTTTCTTCAGTCTTTCTTGCCACGCGGTGCCCGAAGCAGAAGCAGTTCGCAAGTGCCGGTTGGCCAGCTCCTGAAATTACGAAAATTTTGCAACCGAAGTCGTCTTGAAAGCTAAGTAGCCCGTTGGGGAAACTTTTCTTGCCTCAGACGTCAGACAAAGTTAATAATTGTATTTCATGTGGGAAGCAAATACCGCATAAGGATTTTCATTCCCTCTGCATTCCTTGCTTAGGCCCAGACCACGACGTCTCGGTCTGTCGTTTTTGTGCTACATTCAACAAACACACCATTAAGCGTCGGACGGAGTTCGCCCAGCACTATTTTGGCTAAAAATGTAACTACATTATGTCGTCGGATACTCCGACTCCAGTTTTGACTAAAAGACGCAAAGATAAGGACCGACACACTAGGTCCGCGGCCTCTACCGACACCACGCCAAAGCAGACTACAGGTGGTCCGGTTCTCAGCGAGGTGCCTACGCAGCCCCTGCCTACCGACGACACTTCATTGGCGGTGTCTCCTGTGCCCGAGGTCGCAGGCTCCTCGGCCCACACCCCGACTACAGATACCGAAGC